>NC_142735.1:13432500-13675000 GCF_051943395.1 Hippocampus bargibanti
AACAGGTGAGCACTGATCGGTCAGTACTTGAGCCCTGGGATGTAATTTTCAGACGACAAGTGGCAAAGTGGGAGCCCCGTAGAAGGTTAAAAAAAGGTGGATGTTGCTTCCCAATTTATATTCCACAAATGCAATGCTGTGTTTAAACTAGTGTGGGCGCATTGAATACATTATTGCAATGAAACAATGAATATTTTGGACTGGATTTAACATTGTCACTGTATGGTTTAAAATTCCCTGACAGGTTAAATATTTTAAAAGTATGTTAAAGAGGGATAGTCACATTTAAAAGCGTGCTATGCCAAATTAAAATATTTCTGAACTAAGATTTTCTTTTATGAGAACTACAATTTCTCGCAAAGTTTATATTTGATACAGAGTAGATAGTGATTCATTTGCAAAATAAATATTACGGGGCAGTTATGCTTCACTCCTATAAACTGCATCGCAAGTTGATGAACTTTAGATTTTTTTTATCTAATAGTCCACTACAGTTGGATAAGAAGTTGAAAAGAATAAAAAAGCAGAAAGTCAGAAGATACATGATTACCTCACCACCATTTTACTTTCTTACGAAACACAATGAAATTACTTGCGTATTCATGACCTGATATTACACTTTGATACACATTGTCTGTATAATTTGTGTACATAATACTGGAGCAGGAAGAATTCATTCAGGACAATGTAATGTTATTTGTTTGTTTTTTCATCTCCTCAGCACACAGCTTGAGTACTGCACGTGCATACACGTACACATACACCCATTTGCGCAGTTCCCACAAATTGCTCATCCGTTGCCTCCCAGAAATCCAATCCCATCACTGGAAATGTAGCACTGTGATAATGACATCCTCAGTAATTAATTAAACTACACATAATTAATCAAAACAAGTACATTAAACTCAACAATCATCTTTGATGATTGATGGGGCTAATTAATGTGGTAATATCAAAGAGAAAGCATGGATTTTAATAATGCGACGGAAAATTCACGCACAGCACCATGAAAATGAATATTAAATGTGTAGTAATTGGCTTTGCATGATTTCACCCAAAGAGTGGAACATTAGAGACGAATTGAAGGTCCCATCAAACGTGTGTGTGAGTGTGTGTGTGTGTGTGTGTGTGTGTGTGTGTGTGTGTGTGTGTGTGTGTGTGTGTGTGTGTGTGTGTGTGTGTGTGTGTGTGTGTGTGTGTGTATGTGTGTGTGTGTGTGTGTTACCTTGAAATACTCCATCAATGAACGTGAGTACTTGACAGCATGGTCTTTCTTCAGATGGAACATCCGCAGATACAGCAGAGATAGACAGCGGTTACTATGGAAACAAAACCATTAGAAGGCAGATGAATCCCCTCGAAAGATTCACGGTAAAAGCCTTATCCTCAAAACAGTATTATCTTCCTGTCAATGAGAAAAAAAAAATAATGTAGTCGGATGAGCACCTTCAAAGCACAAGCAAAAACATAGAAAGTGTTCATCTGTAATCACCCCCACTCCCTTTTATAAACAAAAACATTAAATAAAAGCAGAACAGAGGCAAAAAGACCTAAAACATGTGTAGATGTAACATTGTAAGGCTAACTGACTTGCAAAAGGCACATTAGCAATCTCACGTAGCCATTTGGGATTTTGCTATTGTGGCCCCTTGGAAAACAAAGCCATGAGAATCCAGTGAGTGGGACATGTCAACAACGGCTGGATTTAAACTTTTAAGGCTAAAAAAACAGATGAGCATGATTGGCAACGCCGTGAGTTTGTCACACCTGGGCATCATTTTGTCATGCATAGCATTGAGAAAACTATCCCTGTTTGTGAATGTTTTTCCTTCTCAGAACTGGCTTCAGCAACACAAAAGATGTGATCTTCTGTCTTTTATGAGCAACAACAGCAAAACAGCACAAAGTATTTCATTCAGCCTTGTGCAAAGTGTGCAAACTTGATAAGGCAAGAGCAAGAGCATAGAGCAAAATAACTCTTAAACATCTCTTTGGTAAGCTACATTTTCTCACTGTACTGTAGCATTTACAGTATTTTTCAAAAACGCTCGTGCTTGTTATGTGAGTAACAATTATTTGCATCTCCAAGTGCACTGTAGTATTGATATGAATCTAAAAGGAATGACAAATAAAGAGGAACTGCTTATGCATCGAGGGGATTGTAGTTGATTGAACTAATCAACGACCATTAGTATGCATAGCTGGAGACGTGGACGTGATTTTTTTAACCTGCTGTACAAAATCAAACAATAAAGTAAACCAACATTTTCTTTGTCAGTCAGACGCCCGCCTCCCGTCAAAATATTTGTCCATCCATTTTCCATAATGCTTATCTTTCAGGGTTGTATGGAGCCTATCCCAGCTAAATTGGTGAACATGCAGAATACACAATGGATTGGTGGCCAGTCAATCAGTTTCATATGATGCAGAGAGACAACTATTCGCATTCCCACTCATAATCATCACATCAAAAACGAAGAAGTGAACCCTCACTTCCTGCACTTGGTGAGTGAGTCATCTATGACTTGTTTGTTAAACATTGCTTTATCAAACAAACAGAGGCTGGTTACATGTGACAAGACGACAATAAAATATGAACGAACATCAACGTTTAATGGAATGCACCAAGATTTAAAAAAATGCTCATCATACCACAACACCGCAAGTTTCTTCTCCGCGATGGTGGCAGAGTGGCTGGTGAAGTTCTTCAACCTCAGCGCATACCTAGAGAGAGAGAGAGAGAGAGAGAGAGAGAGAGAGAGAGAGAGAGAGAGAGAGAGAGAGAGAGAGAGAGAGAGAGAGAGAGAGAGAGAGAGAGAGAGAGAGAGAGAGAGAGAGAGAGAGAGAGAGAGAGAGAGAGAGAGAGAGAGAGAGAGAGAGAGAGAGAGAGAGAGAGAGAGAGGGCGGGGGGAGCAATATCACAGAAAAAAAACTGTAAAGATTTTCTATTGTCCGTTGTCTTCAATGGGCTGGTTGGGCAGCCAATTTTGGGGGCAAGGTTGGCTAGTTTTAGATTCAGTCAATAACTCATTTCTCGGACATATTATTTGTAATTTACAGTGCTTTGTTACAGCTGCTGTTGTGAAAGCTCTGAATAAATAACGCTGTTTTGTATTGTATTGCATTTCGTTTAGTTGCACTTAGTGGATGCACGACACAACCACAGCTATTAATGGAGCGTCTGTGCGCCTTATGGTGTCCCTATATATGAAAGCAGTTTTACAAGAGGCTATTTATTATCGATGCGCCTTATAGTCCCAAGTGTCTTAAAGAGCGGAAAATATGGTACAGTACTAACTTCACATGTAACCCCTACCTAATTAGCTCGACGGTTTCCGAGTACATCGTGTATGGTGATTTGGCCTCAAGAGGATCCCGCTCCATCGCATTTCCACACTCAATGAAAGAGAGGGCGCCGTCTGCGTAGTTCAATGCTTTACCATATTTATCCATCTACACACAGAGAAGGCATGCAAGGGAAAAATACAATTAGACACCTACACATGTTTAAACTGCTTAGAGTTGGACAGTCTTCGTTCAGAATAATCTCCCCACTAAGCTGCAAATCCGCAAATAAGCAACACGAAAATACCAGATGAATAAGAATTGGCGACATTTCATGTCATTGTTTAGAGCAATTAGATAATTATGTGGATAATGTACAACGTAGTAGGCATCAGTCGTCCTTCAATTCAAACGTTCGCTTGGATAAAATAGAGCAATTCAAATGATACAATGCGGTCCTTGAAGCAACAAACAACAAAGCAGACACGCAAAGCTTAAAGCCAGTCAGGTTAGCTCACGTTGTGTGTTTTCAAATCATCGTCTTTCCATTTTGAACAGCAATCTTCAGATGCTTGCGCAAGTGTCATTTTGTGTGTGTGTTAGATCTTGCTTCAATCATGATTACAGATATACTTACCAAAGCATCGGCCTTGTGCTTTAGTCTTTTGGCTTCCTGCATGTAGTAGTCTGCGTTATGGACACTGCATACAATACAGAGAATATAAATAGGATGCGTGGCCAAAAGACAAATTACTCTTTAAAGGACAACCGACGTCTCCGGACAACTTGTGTCCATAATTTGTAAAATGGCTTCAAATTACTTTTACTGAGCGTATTTTAATAAGATTCCACCGCATATAGCTATATTTTACGTTTTAAGACTCGCTCTGAATATTCAGGAAGTCTTGTTTTAGAGTTGGTGACGAGTCCGTACGTGACGTCACTAAAGGAATGCCCCTAACCGAAAAAAAAAAGACACATTGTAGCAGTCCTTCCATCACATCAATGTATTTTGCTGTACATGTTTGGTCTGAAAACCGTGTCGCACCCAGAAGAGGGCGTCCAAGCTCCATATAAGGAATTTATCAGCCTGTGGAAACGGAGGTGGCCACAGGAGGTCGCCATTTTGTGCCTCTTTTGTTGGGTGAGAGATTTTCCCCCAATGTTGCCTCAAAATGGCACAAATAAATTCTTTAATCGATTGCAAACATGTATGCTTTCCTCTTCAGAACTATTTGAATCATATTCATCACTGGATGTGTAACAAGAAAGCATATTATCCGAATCTGAAGCCATTGTTTTTATTCTCCAGCAATGCTAGACGCCTTGGCGTGACGTCACAAACTGGGGGCGGGACTTTCTAAAAATGCCCAATTCGCAGCTCAATTTTTTTGCAGATTTTGGACACTTTAAGTCATTTTTATTGTTTTTTTTGCATTTGACTAATAATATCATACTGCGTGTTTTGGGTATTTTAGATGCTATAAAACGTTTTTCTGGTGTCAGTTAAGAAACAAAAAAGTGACGTCGGTTGTCCTTTAAGTTTAAGTGAAAGTAAAATAAATGCCTCATATTGGTTTTTGATGTAACTCAGGCAGGGTCACATGATGGGGCTTTATAATTGTATGCAGAAAGTAAAGTGTCAAAGAGATAGAAACGTTCCTAAGAAACTATGTTTAAAAAAAAAATAAAGCATTTATTACATTGTGAAGGCTGAGGAGTATCGGAATCTGCCCCACATCACATGATTGATTGATTGATTATAGCTTAAAGGACAACCGACGAAGTTGTGTCCATAATTTGTAAAATGGCTTCAAATGACTTCTACTGAGCGTATTTTAATAAGATTCTACCACAGCTATATAGCTATATTTTAGCTATAGCTATATTTAGCTATACAGTAAAGTCTCGTTATATCGATACTCAAGGGAGTCTGAAAAAATATCGATATAACCGGGACTATCGATATATCCGACCCTGTGTGCATGTAATTTTCTCCATGCGTGCATATAAATAGTATCGATATAACCGGGACTATCGATATATCCGATATCGATATAACGAGACTTTACTGTATTAGCTAAATATAGCTAGCTATATTTTAGCTATATTTTATGTTTTAAAACTCACGCTGAATATTCCGGAAGTTTTGTTTTTGAGTTGGTGACGAGTCCTCACCCGACGTCACTGAAGGAACACCCCTAACCGAGAAAGGACATACCTTGCATCACCTCAATGCATTTTGCGGTACTTTGTTTGGTCTGAAAACTTCGTGTTGATCCGTGTTGATGGCGAAATTAGAAGGAAAACACATAAATAACACGATGGTGAATCGTTGTGTGTTGCGCCAAGACTTCGACAGTGTATTTGACAAAACCTCCTAGGAGACAATTTCCATTGAGCTTTGTCGCCCTCTTCTGTCTTTTTTGGGTACTGCGAGTACTAAAGAGTTTGTCACTACATTTCTCTCCAGATGCATCAAAATGACTGGAATAAATTCTTTAATCGATTGCAAACATGTCTGCTTTCCTCTTCAGAACTATTTGAATCATATTCATAACTGGATGAGTAACAAGAAAGCATCTTTTCCGAATCTGAAGCCATTGTTTAGATTCTCGAGCAAGGCAAGATGTCTTGGCGTGACACCACAAACAAGGGGGCGGGACCTTCTGAAAATGGCCACTTCCGGGTTCAATTTGAAGTAGTTTTATACACTTTAAGTCATTTTTAGTGGTGTTTTGCATTTGACTAAAAAAATATACGTTTTGGGGATTTTAGATGCTATAAAACGTGTTTCTGATGTCAGTTAGGAAACAAAAATGTGATGTCGGTTGTCCTTTAAAACAGACTCGTCGGTACAATTAAATCACATAAATCACCAAGTGCAGAAATGATATCCATCGCCTGCATTTCAGCAAAACAAGCATGATGTGCATTTCACTGATAATAAAAAATGTATTAAATACAGGAAACGAAGTAAAGAAAATGAAGTTAAATCTAATCCAGAATTACTGAGTTACGGTTGTATTTACTGTAACAATCACTGTTCTTGTACATACGTGTCACTAAAGGACAGTCTTGGTCTCTGAGGTTCCGCAGGATCTGTCAGTGGTTCCGACCACGCATCTGAGTTGGACACTCGGTTGGCATGGAAACTGTTTGCACACGACTTCTTGCTATGATGGTCTGTTTTCTGTAGGAGAGAGGTGGAAGATCGGCTTTTGATTATAATGCATATTATGTAGATCATGAAAATGATGAGTAAATTCCACAATCAAAGAATGTACTGTAAGTAGTTTGTAGCAAGCAGACATTTGTGAGTGTTCCTCATTGATAAAATAGTGACATACTGTACATGTTCATGATCATGTTTGTGGTTTGTAAGCAGAAATCTGCTTAATCCTTACAAAAAAGAATATCTCATCTCATCTCTCATCAAAATATGAAACAATCACAGAATACGGAGAGAAATCATGTGAAGTGGTTCAGAATTTTCGCTTGTGTTGAAAAGAAGAAATAGGCTCTACTTCTCTGGTATTATGAGGAAACGGTTGTACTTCATATTGAATACTTAATTTTGAATTTGCATGCCAGCCTAAACATTTGTAATTATTTACATCCTTTGTTTACATAATTATTATGAATTAATTAATACATTGATTACCAGTACTACTTTCAATTATATTGGCTGTTCTCAATTGAATACAGCTACAGACTTACATTTGTGGCAACATTTCTAGCATGTGATGAACCTCTGCCATCTCCTCTTCTGTGTCTGTGTGTGGATGAGGACATGGGGCAAGGTACCACCAAAGTGGCGCCACCATCCTGGTTAAGAGATGAACTGTTCTCACAGTTACGTTTCAGAGGGGGTTCTTCAGATAGGGGGGACAGTAGGGGAGGAAGAAGCTTCTCATCTTGCCGCCAGGACTGTTTCCTGTTCAGATATCTAAAGAACATGTACACACACACACACACACACACATGCTTAAAAATGCTATAAAAGTATAAATGAATCTCATGAGATGTCCTTGCCTATCTTTGAGCGTTTTTACACGTAATGCCGTCATAGTCGTTTCAGATAATTTTTTTCAGTTTTGTGCAGTGTGACAGCTGTTTATTCATCGTCTCAAGTCAACAGCCAAATATGAGGAGTAGGAGGGAGTCATAAAAAAGATGAATTTCTTCCTCCAAAAGCAACAACAAACAATATGAAGAACACTGTTGTGTTCCATTGTGCACACCATCATCCAAATTTAACCTACATTGGATTTCCTTGTGATATTGAATTCATTCAGCACATGTATAGGCAACCTATTTTGCCGAGTGTTTCAAAGCATGGTAATATTGAATTAAAAGGAGAAATAGATTAACTCATTCAATGCCAGACAGGCAAAAATGTGTCCACCCCAGTGCCTTGGTTTTTGTCATTTCCACTCAAAGTCGAGGGCCCACAGAATATTGAGTTTTAGGACTCCATAAACATTACTGCATAAGAAACCTTAGACTCTATTCTTCCATCCGAAAAAAATGAGTTAATTCCTAAGTTATATGAGTCTGGAGTAATATGAGGTGCAAGTGAGGGCGGCTGTACAAAAGTCAAATGCTGCCTCTTTGTGGAAGGGAAAAGACATTGCCAGAGGTCTCACTAGTGCTTTATCGGCACACCCTGCAAGAAAAATCAAAACGCGAACAAATTCGGGAATGGCGCTCCACGTCATACTATCAATTCCCGAATAAATTTGTGAATAGCAGTGAATGAATTAATTTAACCCCTATCATAACCTGATAACATGATAAGCTGCCCTCTGTAGTAACCAATGTCCCCAAAAAGGTTAAGGGAACTGGGAAGCAAGAAATGAACTTTGGATGACACAACACTACCTATCATCTGAAGCAACCCTGCACTTTGATCTTTTCCTGACATTTGGATTGAAGTTTAAAAAAAGCAGATAAAATCACAATGTTTGTGTACAAATGTAGTATTTGAATCAATGGTGATTTCGCTTTAAACTCATCCAGATTGATCGGAAACATGCATTTCCAACATTCTGGATGCTCTCTGTGCCCTGCTGTCTCCCATTTTATGTCAACAGACTTCACTTGTAGTTGAATGCTAGTTTAGAAAGCGGTCCTGTCTTATTTTTTCCTGATAGGCCGCAGATGATAAATCCCGCCGTTGTTATTATAGCTCCTGTGACTCATATTGTTTGCAAGCCCATAGATAATATTTTTTTCTGTTTTTCCTCTCACTCGAAGCTCTGGGGGGGTTGATGCAATGCAAGAGTTGCTGAGCTCGCAAAACAGCACCGCAGGCCTAGACATTAGTGATAATATACAAAACCTGGGAGACAAAACTAATTAGTGGCTGAGCGTGTGAGCGTGTGTTTGTCTGTGTGGCAGGGCTATGCGGAAGTACAGATGAGCGTACAGATGAGCGTGTGATGACGACGCTTATATGCATGGGTTGTGCTAGTAAGTGTGTGCTTTCCCTGGCGCTCATGCATATTTTAGGGTGACAACAACCAATGTTAAAGCACCAAATCAACACATGATATCAGCCAAGTATTTGTTTTTGTTTTTGGAATGTTACTTGGCCAGTTGAGTGTACTTGAATCTTTTAAAATTGCAACACCACTTTTTCCAAAACTCAAGATTTCCAGCCACACATTTATAGCGTCGCAGTTTCACCGACTGAGCGGTGATAATCTGTCAAAAATCACAGATTAGAAAATGGTGAAAAGGCTCAGATTCGGGTAATGAAATCAACCGGTTTACAGCTCCTATAAAAAGCCTCTCGAGTGAAATACGGACGATCTCCACGCTGAGGCGTCTGTCGCACAATGTCAACGGTTCAACTCCAGTTCACCCCAACTTTCCCTCCCTTCTTCCTTGCCATATAATCTATGATTGTGGTGAGATGCTTCGTAAATCTCGGTCGACGCCATGTTGACTTGTATGCAATGAGACAGTCAGCTTCATCTGTTTTCAGAAATTCACAAAGAGGACATCGTATGTCATTAGTGTCACCGCCAAATCCGTACTTCCCATTACTTTCGCTAACATTCCGTTTAATTTTAACGTCAATGCAAATTAGAGTTTGTAGGAAATTGTAAATGTGGATCCTCCTTCCACTTTAATCATCTTGACTGGTAAATGTGTCATAAGCCATTGCCATGAGTTGGAAGGTTTTGACAGTTTTGCAAAGCTTGCCCTAACTCGTCGCAAATGTGTGTCCTGTCATTGTTCCACATACTGTATGTATTGTATAGACTGACTCATAATTTATATCATTAAACATTGCAGCGAGTGCGTTGAGAGGTGCTTATTGTCAGTACTTACTCCATAAGGTTGTTTTTGTGGTTGTGGATTGGAGAGATACAAGGTGGAAGGAGCTGACAGTCTTTGTCCAATTGTAGCTTTTTATTGCTGTTTCCGGATGGCTCCGTGTAGTCCAACTGGGAATAGAAAGAAGACAAAAATGAGTTTGAAAGGGCGATTGGGATGGTGCATGAGCAAGAAGAGGTAAATTTATAGCCAGGAGCAATGGCGGCTAGTCAATAAGAGGGTGCAAGGGAGGGCATCGCTCCAACGAACACAAAATCACTTCTCATGAAGAGAAAAAAAAAATAGAATAATAAAATAAAAATACGTATTCAAATTTCAATCCACTTATCCTAAGAAGGGTCGCGGATGAGCTGGAGCCTATTTAAGCTGTCTTCGGGGAGTATTCGGGCAATGCACTGAACTGGTTGCTAGTCACAATCACACCGAGGCCGAAATGCTCACCAGTCGACCAAAGATAAAGATATCCCTTTTTTCTTTTTGTTCATTGTTGTGATGTACTAATAGAAATTTATTTTTTCATTTCTCCGGATAAATACAGAGGGTTGTGTCAGGAAGGGCATCCGACGTAAAAGCTTGGCCAAAAATAACATGCGTATCAAACCTCTGAAGATGGAGGATACTGATTCGCTGTGGCGACCCCTTGAAGGGAAAAGCCGAAAGGAAAAGAAAATATATTTTATAGGGTTCAATTCTGGGTTCTGTGTACAGTTTATGTTCACTCTGTGCTTGCATGGGTTTGCTGCCACGTTCCAAAAACATGCATGGCAGGCTGATTGAACATTCTAATCACAGGTGTCAAAGTTAAGGCCCCCGGGCCAAATCTGGTCCACAACATCATTTCAATCGGCCAGTGAAAGCAAATCAAAATTGTGAAATTCCATGAGGCTGAACCAAATGGCCAAGTTGTCGTATGTAAACCACAATAACCATAATTATTCCTGACTTCCGACCATTTGTTGTGCGCTGTATATGTAAAATGTGGAGGGGATAAAAATTCTAATGGCTTCCCCAAATTCATAACGGCCTCCGAGAGGAAACCGTAACTACAATGTGGCCTGTGGCAAAAATTGAGTTTGACACCTTTGCTCTAAATTGTCCCTTGGTGTGAGTGTGAGTGAAGATGGTTGTTTATCTCTGTGCTCTGCCATTGCCTAGCAACCAGTTCAGGGTGTCCCCGCCTACTGCCCGAAGAGAGGTGGGATAGGCTCCTGTACACCCGTGACCCTCATAAGGATAAACAGATTAAAAAATGGACGGAAATTTGCGTGCGTTTGTGTGGGTTTGTGTGTGTGTGCGTGTGTGGGCTGCCTGGTTTTGAACATTTGATTTGTAGTTCAGTTGTACTGGTGTTTATCCCAATCAAATTGTGTTATCTGCGATATCTACAACATTGGAAAGGAATAAGAAATGAAAGTGCAGCAAAAAGTAAAACTTAGTTTTTCTGGAATCTAGCTTACAATGACTGGTGGCCAGTTATTTGTATGAAGGTCGGTGTAGGTATGGTGAAAGACGAAAATTTTGAATGACATTGTAACGATTTTAACCTTGTGTTTTCTCTTGCTCTTGCTGGTATGCTTCTCTGCGGGCACCACCACGCTGCTTGTAGCTTGCCTCCTGTGTTTTCCTCCGCTCTCTCCTCTTTCCATCCTTCCGTGCAGCCTTCGAATACTCTTCTCTTTCACCAGGCAGTTGTCCAGGACCCTGAATCCCTGACATCCCTTTTCACATCTTTCTGTCACCTTGTCTCTCTCTCCTGAATTGAACCTATCTCTCTCCTCTGTGTCCGCTTGCCTCTCCCGCTCTGTTAATCTACTGCTGTCACACTGCCTCTCTGCGTCGTGCACTAATGGCTCATTTTTGTCATTCTGCTGCTCCCCTTTAGCTAACTTTGGTCTTTCTCTGAGCCCTTGGCACTCTCTGTCACCCTGTTTTTGTCTCTCTCTGTCTGACACTATCACCCTTTCCCCTGGTCTTTCGCATCTTCTTCCTTCAATGGTGTCATGTTCTATTATCCCTGGCCGAGATATTTGACCAATACCCTGTCCTGGCACCCTGTTAAGCCAGCTCAGGTCAATTTTCACCCACAGACTCTGAGTCTCCTGGTATTCAGGGAGTGGGGAAAGAGGCAAATATTGTCCCATCATGAAGTGCGGTGACACGGACTCCAGGTTCTTGCACGGGCCGCCTAACCCGCCAGGGTCAGGAACAGAGGTTCCAAATGAACCATTTATGTTTATGATGCTTCGTGTGTCACTGCCGCTACTACTATTAATACTAATATTATTACTACTATTACTTCGACTACTACTATTACTACCACTACTACTACTAGTACTAATACTACTGCTACTACTACCACTACCACCACCGGTGCCACTGCTGCTTATGCTAGCAGCGCTAGTATTCATACTGATGCTCACACTGCTACCATCCCGAGCACAAAGTCCCTTCCCTCCAACGACTCCGAGACTCCCCATGCCGCTGGCCAAGCCAAAACAGGGGAGAGAGGAGATGGACGAATTGGACTGAGGCTGTTCATGAATTGCAGCATGTGTACACTGAAGCGGCAAAGCAGGGATTTTCATGACCTCCTCTGAATCCGACTGGCATTCTGAAGAGGAGGAAGAATCTGTTTCGATGAACTCTCGGGATTTGGGTGTGATTTTGTTACTCGGGGCTCTGTGTTTTCTCTTGTCCTGATTCTGAGAAAAAAAGTATGAAACATGAATCATTCTTCATTGATCATTCTTGTGGCTAAAATCCTTTTCAGCATTGCACAACTGTGTAAGATATGAAAGATCATGGATGAATAGATAATGAGCGCACAATTAATTGAGTCTATTGTTTTATTGATTTATGTTGCTCACCGACCGTCAGATCCAATTTACAAATGGTTTAATTTCTGGTGCAGAAAAATAAAGTCTGCCTTTGTGTTTCGCTCAGTTAGCACTTAAACATTCAATTATGCCTTCTGTTGTATGAAGGAAGCCAAGTATATATTTTTACTGCTTACTATAATGACAATATCATGCAAATAGGACAGATGTGTTTTACTTATCTGAGGAAAGAAACACGTTTTGGCTTGATTGTTTGAATGTCATTGGTATTCACAGCACACACCGTTGACACATGCACGATGATGTCTATCACATGCAAATTAAGAGGCAGCAATGCCATCTTGCCATGAGCAACTGATAGACTTGCATCAGTGTTCCATCTAAAAAAATGTTGTTCATGTACATCCTCTGGTTTTGTCATTTTTCAAGTACAGTACTTGCTTTCTAGCATCAGTCTAGAATGCAAAGTTGTAGCGTCGCATGTGTTCTGCCCTTAGCAAATAAACTCAAATTCATGAAGTAGATCAAGCCTTTAGTGGAACAAATAAAATAAAAATACTTTGTTGAACCTCATTTGCTCTCCTGGGAACTGCTACTGGAAAATGTCAGCGGATGAATTAAATCTTGTGCTTGAAATCTGTAATTGTCTAACTGAATCATAAATTTCTGTGAAAATGTGGTAGATGGCATGCTCGTCTTCTTTTCTGCATTACAAATCATTTGCTGTTTACTTGTTGTTGAGGTCCTATATCATTTTCATTTTCAATCTGTCTGTTTGTGTTCAGATTGTTCCCGCATGTTCATATTTTTTTTCAAAGGCAACATGGACAAAGCCCAAAAGGTGAGCAAGATCACAACACTTCGTGGCACGCGATCGCTACTGCCTTCAAAGGTGCTTGTATTTATTTTTGGTAGGTCCCGATTAGTTGACGGTATAAAGAAGATTGTAAAATTTTCATGACTTGATCATTTTAATGCTCAAGATTTTTGCTTATACATACACATGGGCACACACACACACAAACACATAAAAGGAACCTGGCTTACACTGGCAGTAGATATTGGCACAGTGGTTTGCTGTAGTTCTACTGGTTGTACAAGTGTGCTGTTTGAGTTAGAGGAACTGTGAGGTTCTTTCCTCGGAGCTGTTTTCCCACTCGAGGGCTTAGTTTGTGGCCTGGACGTGTTCTGATGCTCCATGGAGGAAGGAGGGTATATGTCCTTTTCCCTCACTGCAGGGCTATTGACGAGACAGAAATTATGAGAACAGGCTGCAAACAAAATACATATGACACTGCATACAAAAGGTTTACAGCGATTATTCAGCTCCCCCCCCCAATTACTTATTGAAGTTACCATTTCACAGCTCAAACGAAAAGATTAAGCAATTTTTTTTTCAAAGAGCACATCAACTTAAAAGCAGAGAATGTCATGTCATGTTTCATATATAAAAGCACAAAATCCGAACAGCATTTTTTCAAATGTCTTTTTGTATTTGACTTGTGTACTTGCACTGCATCGTGACAGCAGATTAATGCTCTGTGAACTATGGATAGTTTCTGTGCTTCTTTTTCTTTCCCTTTCGGTTTTCCCTTCTGGGGTCGCCACAGCAAATCAGTGTCCTTCTTCTAACATTGTTTTGTGCATCCTCTTCTCTCAAACCAGCTAGCCTCATGTCCTCTTTGACAACATGCATAAACCTCCACTTCGGGCTTCCTTTCGGTCTCCTGCCTGGCAGTTCACAGCTCAGCACCCATCTAACAATGTATTCATTCTCTCTCCCCTGACATGTCCAAACC
The DNA here is from genome assembly GCF_051943395.1 of Hippocampus bargibanti. Taxonomy (NCBI): domain Eukaryota; kingdom Metazoa; phylum Chordata; class Actinopteri; order Syngnathiformes; family Syngnathidae; genus Hippocampus; species Hippocampus bargibanti. Next base: position 13,446,770 of record NC_142735.1, read on the forward strand.
ATCTCAGTATGGCCTCTCTGACTTTCTGTCCAAAACCTCTAATAAGAGTTTTCCATCGGATATACTCATTACTGATACGATCCAAGCTGGTCACTCCCAAAGAAATCCTCAACATTTTCATCTTCGCTACCTCCAGGTCTGCTTCCTGTCTTTTCTTCAGTGGCACTGTCTCCAGTCCAAACATCATGGCTGGTCTCACCTCCGTTTTATACACCTTTCTTTTCATCCTAACTGAAACTCCTCTGTGAAACATCACACCTGACATTTTTCAAGTACAACCTCACTCTTGTACTGGGGTCGCTCTAATTCACACACATCTATTCAGTCTTGCTGCCACTTCCATTCTTTCCTCTCCTTTCCTGGGCAAACTTCCACCTCTCTAGTTTCTCCTTCACCTGTTCACAATGTCATCTGCAAACATCATCGTCCAAGGAGATTCCGGTCTAACATCGTCTAATAGCCTCACCATAGCCATCACCATAGCGAATAAGAAGGGGCTCAGTATTGATCCCAGGTGAAGTCCCACCTCATAGTTTCTGTGAAATTGCTGCAAATATTGTAGTCAAAGAGTGCATTTGAATAATCAGCACAGATATTTTCATTTCAAATTGATTAATTGCAGAATTTTAACAAAACAGACAAGAGGAAAATGTGTCAACATATTTTCTTCAAGGCAAATATTTGTACTTAGTGACAATATACTGTAGTTTGCATGCCAAGGGTAAGAAAATAACGCCAGTTTTTGACTTTTTCTCTTTTCAGTGAATTTTGTGTGTGCTTTTGGTCATAAACAAAGACACTTTTTCCCTCAGTGATATTGTCCTGTCTTTGCTTCCCAACCTTTGCTGATTTGGTCTGCTCCACGTCTGACTCTGATTATACTCCATACTGTTCGACCGCTCTGTCCGTCTGGGCTGTTTCTTCCCTGTTGTGGTCCTCCTTGGTATAGTGACCTCCGGACCGGAAATCAGTCCTGGCGACAGCCTCATCCTTGACCTCTGAGCATCCCCCGATGCCTTCTGGCTGACTTTGGTCTTCGTTTTCTCCCTGCCCGGGCTGTGAGGCACAAACATTGTTGATATTTCTTTTACTTTGGCTAGATCATTTCAAAACTGTAAAAAAACACGAATGCCACTAAACCTTCACTCAGACAGTCCCACCCCTGTTAAGACCGTTCTTAAAAAAATAAAAAATAAAACATACCTGAATACTTCTTTAAATCATGAAATAAAATGTCCTTGGCATTGGACGAGTTAAATATACATCCAATAAAACACTTGACAAATATAGAGCAGATTATATTGAATGTGGTGCCTCAATAACCTCAAAAGTTATATACGGGTTGTGTGGATGCACAGACTTGCCGTACCTTGCATTTGTCATCTACTGCGCATGTGTGTAAATGTTTTCACTCTTTCCCGTGTCTGCTGATGCAACAAGTCACGGCCAACACAATTTACCAAGGATAGTGCGTGTGTCTGCTTCGTCACAATAAACGCCACATCTGGCGACGAGGAAAAGTCAATTTTAGGGTAGAAGAAATACTCTAAAGTATAGTGAGGTAAGATGGCTTACTTTTCACAACGACCGGACGAGTTTAAACCCGAGATTGAATCATGCTCAGCCTACGTGGAGCGCATGTAATTGTTGTTCGAGGCACAAAATGCCGACGACGGCAAGAAAGTTGTCGTTTTATTGAGCTCAACGGGCGTATCATCATAGGGACTTCTCCGTAAATAGATACAGTTCTTACCAGAATGTTCCCCTGACATATTTGTGCTCCACTGCTGGCGCTGTGGGAAGAGCAGTGCCACTGGATCCACAGGGCTTGCTCTTGGCAGCACCCACTCCTGGCGCTTCACTGCACTGGGAGAACGTTTGCTGATTCTCTGTGACAGAACCTGGACAGCGAAACATTACTGCACAGGCTTTCCAGAAGTTAAAGAATCCCTATTGGACATTGTCACTTTAACATTTGTAGACATATTTACGTACCTGTGCCATGATGATCTTGCGGTGGGGCCACTAGAGGTTTAGGTTGAGCTTGGACTTTGTTCAACCAACTGTCCAGCTGCCATTTGTTAGTTGAGGACAGCTCACGCTGCAGGTTAGCGACAAATATTTCACATATTGCATGGTGGCACATCTTCAACATTATACGGGTATGCATCATTGGAAAGAAAATGTAAACACATGTAAACATTTGTATTGCTTGCAGTAATAATGGTTTAACAAGCCTGAAATTCTCAACCAAAATTGGAAAGGATGAATTCATGAATGGTTGGATGGATGGTTTGATATGTAATTAGATTGATCAATATTGATGCATTCATATTAATAACAAAATAATGTCTTGTACAATCATTTCTAGAGACAAACGGCATACTTCTCTCAAATATTGTTCAGAATCTTTCAATATTTGGTTAGTGAGCACTTTTCTTTTGCCAAGATAAGCCATACCCTTCTCAGGTGTGACGTATCAAACAAGTCGTCTATCAGGACAAGAAAGAAGCAGAAGGCTAAAATGTTCCATGTTGGTATATGTTAAATACGAGTACCATCATTCCACAGGAATATTTGTAGATTGTGTGCAAATTGCAAAGTGGAGAACATTATGTAGCGTCACGTATAATGATAAAGTGATGAGTTATAACTTGATGCGCAATTATATTTTAAAAAAATGATATGGAAGTTGTCTTACATATTTGGACTGAAAAACAAGCTGTTTCACTGTTTTTCTTGTGAAGCATGATGACTTCACAATGTAAAATCAATGTATGCCTTTTGAGAGTTTATCAGACGTGTATGACTTTACAACAGGTCTATCAAGGCAATTGTAGATTGTAATGTTCAATACTCTAGATTGCATTATACTATTTGGGTGAATCTTGTCAGTTGCTTGAGTAAGGGGAAATATTAAAATCAGCGCTCGTTATGATTAAGTGTATACAGCATCAACTAAAGTATTATGTATCAAATAATCCTGACATCTTCATGTATTCATTTGGTAATAGGACATGACAAGAAAGAAATCCAGCTACACATGGTCAAACATTTGTTCTTGGAACAATACCCATCAATATGCATTGTTGTGCCTTTTGTAGCCCTATGTTAACACACACATGCTTGTCATGGTACCTCGGGGGAGTTGGTGTGAGTGGCCTGATTATACTCGCTGTCACTGGAACTGCTCTCTGATTCGTCAGTGTCCGACTCCGAGCTGCTCTCAGATTCACTGCTGCTCCCCGATGCGCCACTTTAAAGGACGGAGAGTAGACAGATTTAATCTAAGTGTCAGTAAGAAGCAAAACAATTGACTACGCCTGATTCACTTGGAACAAGCAAAGCTCATTCATGTCCTTTTACATCTCTAACAGGGTTACATCATGATTCACAAATTGATTCATTGCCCCTCTTCTGTCTTCAATAAACCACCTCTGCTTGTAAGTCTAAATTATTGTTTGTGTCATTCACACAATGATTTCTACATTGAAAATGACTCAGTCAATTCATGTTGTCTTTTTCGCTGCCATCCTTCATATGACGAGAACATTTAGAGCAGGGGTGCTCATTACGTCGATCGCGATCTACTGGTCGATCGCGGAGGTAGTACTGGTCGATCGCAGCGTGACAGTAAAAAAAACATTTGTCTGCCTATCAAACGTCCCGTCACTTGATTGACATACAGGGCAACCATTCAGAACTGAATTTTTACCTTTAGGTCGCCGTGCATGCGTAAACAACGGCGCTAAATGCAGCAAAATTTACAAGCTAGTCAGCGAATTACCTCAGATTTTAAGCCCTTGCTAAAACATATGGTGATCAAAATGAGTGAGAAAGCGGGACCAAGTAAGGGGGCAAAACATATTACTTTCATACGGAATGGGAAAATGTGGAGCGGCATTTTCGGACTGTTCATGGAAAATACGACATTGACTTCCCGCTGAAAAGCCAGCTGAGAAAGAGAACGGTGGACAAACCAAAATCCCAGTTGTCCGGACAGCAGTCATTTTTCACTCAACATACTTCAAAAGAGAAAGCCGCCACCGAAGCATCGTTCCCCGTGAGTCACGCCATCGTTAAAAACAATAAGTCCTTCCAAGATGGAGAGATGGTAAAAGAAGCATTCGTTGAAGCAGCTGACTCCTTGTTCAGAGACTTTAAAAATAAGGCATAGATATTATCTTCAATCAAAGCTCTGCAGCTGTCAAGACATACAGTTACACGGCGCTGTGAAGCCATGGCTGAGGATTTAACCCAGCAAATGTGGAAAGACATCGGAGATTGTGAGTGTTCTCACTGCTGAAGTCCAGGGCTCCTGGACAGTTCTGTAACTTACTCACACAGGAAAAGTACCCCAACATGAGGACATGTGCTACCTCTTTGACTGCATTATTTGGCTCCACTTACTTATGTGAGTCAGCCTTTTCCTACATGAAGATCATTACGTCCAAATACCGTTCCACCATGAATGATGAACATTTGGAAATGTGCTTGAGGCTGGCTGTCAGCAGCTACTGTACAGACTATGCATCCCTGGCTGATTCAATTCAGTGCAAGTCATCAAAGTAAACTCAGGTAATTACAAAAAAATGTTAATAGTTATTTATTATGTTATGTATATGTAGTTATGTATGTTGTGCAATATTGGCTTATTCGGTTATGCAAGGTACATCAACATACATTGTACATACAAAGAATCCTTAAAACATTTGAAAATAATTATGTTTTGCATTTTTGTCGTGGGTAGATCATTTTGACCTGGTAGTTTTTATAAGTAGCTCGTATGCTGAAAAAGTGTGAGCACCCCTGATTTAGAGTCACTGGGTTCTCATGTTAACCACCATGTATTTAGCGGCACTCGTATTTTCAAGGTTGAGAGGTAAAACAGTACTGTACAGGAAAACATGGACCTGAACATTTGTCACAATCACAGTTGCATTGCATCACAGACTCAACCTTTTTACAATTCGATAAATACCCCCGGAACTGCATTTATAGCACCTATCTAACTGGTGTTGGATGTTGACACCCCTCTCTGTTAAGAAATATGGATTTTAGCTCTTTCGAATGACAATAATGTTGAAAAAAAACCTCAGTAGTATGAGACATAATCCACTTTTTCCAGAAATTGCCTGAATCAATATTAATCATGAATAGAAAATGTGATCTAATATGGAGCGATAATTGCGCTCAACACGTTTTCAGAGTGAGTGGAGTACATTTTCTGTTTCTTGACAAAACTTGATCAAGAGCGGCAATGAAATGAATGTCCTTTTCCTCAGGAAGGTGTCAAATTGCATTAAGAAACTCAAATGCCTGGCCTATCTTAGAAATTTTAGTGACATTTTGAAGGCAACAGTGTAACTGCGTGGGGTTTCTCCGGGTACTTCAGTTTTGTCTCACTTTCCTAAAATATTCATGTAAGGCTGATTGAACACTCGGAATTGTGTTAATGTGAGGATGGACGGTTTTTTGTCTCTGTTCCCTGTGATTGGCTGGAAACCAGTTCAGGGTGTCCCCCCGCCTAGTGGCCTAAGATAGGCCACCGACCCACGCGACCGTTGTGAGGATAAGCAGATTAGAAAATGGATGGATTGATGTATTTTGCCATTTAAAGTTGAAAAAAAAACTCAGTCGGATGATACATTATCCACTTCTTGCAGTCGTTGCCTCAACCAATATTAAGCATTAATAAAAAATATAATCACACATCTGTGGCTAATTGCTGAAATACAGTCTTTTGAACCAGTTCAATTATCTCTCCTTGGTGCTTATGCTGGTTCATCTGTCCTTCCACAATCCTTTGAAATTGTCTCCTCGAGGCAACACTGACACAACTTGAGAACGCATACACGCACGCGCAAAAATAGCAAAAGTGTGTACGTGTCTGTGTGTACATGTGTAATTTCAGTCCAAGGCTGCCGTCACAGCAGGCACCAATCTGTGTGAGCAGTCAAGCAGCAAATCCATCAACCGGTCCTCAGGCAACACACATGCACGCGCGCATGCAGGAATTGTGATTTCTTCTATCATTTCTCATCTCCCCTCCTGTTCTCGCAGTCCTGTCTTTCTCTTTCAATTTTAATAGGTTTTCCTTTTAGTCGCCACTGTTAGTGTCACGCGGTGTTTCACTACTCTGCAGTTGTATCCTTCTCAGATGATGAATTTAACGGCAATATTTACTTAGTTTGTTCCGAGATCAGCATAGTGACATTGAGTGGGAATTATTTTCAGCAAAAATAAAATGGCCTAAATCACATTGACAAGCAAATAGTATGTCACACGGTTGCCAATTGTAAAACATTCCTTAGTTTAGACAAAGAAAGGCCAATATTACATGATGAGCCTGACCTCATCTAAATGGTTCTTAGTGTGTCACCTATGTCACATCACTTGGCTGAATGAATAGAATAAATAAGACATCTCAAAGACAATGTATCTAAATGCAACGCTTTTTATGTCAAACGAACCACTGCTGCATGTGAGCCAACAAGTGGTATAAAGAAAGATTGCTTTTGGGAGAAAGCAGGCCAGATTTGTCTGTGTTAAAAAATCTAAATGCCATCTTTTTTTTGATACTCCTTAATTTCCATTTGTGCTGCAATATAAGCAGTCACTTCAAAACATCGGGTGTTGGTCCACAATTTTTTTTTGTGTCAATAGCATCACGTGAAGTTGAAGGAAGGGTGTTTGCCGCTCAATAAGACATTCAATCGAGCACACTCTAGCCCACAGGTGTCAAAGTCAAGGCCCGCGGGCCAAATCCGGCCCGCCACATCATTTTTTTCGACCCGCGAAAGCAAATCAAACTTGTTAAATTCCATGATGATTGCTAAAATCTGAGCCAAAATGTCATATTTTTGGATGTCAACCACAATAAAAGTCATTATTCTTGACTTCAGATTTGAAAACGAGTTATTCATTAATTTGCTGTGTGCTCTATATGTAATATTTGAAGGGATTTAAACATTCTAATGGGTTCCTCAAATTTATAAGGCCCTCGAGAGGAAACCATAACTACAATGTGGCCCACGGCAAAAAATGACTTTGACACCCCTGCTCTAGCCTGTTTTATTCTGGCACCATAAACAATTGTTGTGCAGGAACAAGATGAAAGAAGCTGAATATATGTGTGAAAGTATTACATTTGGCCCGCTTCCCTCCAATCTCCTTAGGAATCAGGCAGCCATCAGCCGTCAAACATAATTTAGCACCGTTGTCTGTGCCAAATTGAAATGCGGCACCAGCTGGCGCAGTCTGACAGGGAAGCATTTCACTGGACACCTTAAATACATCTCCATGATGTCATATCTTAAATGAAGACACACTCTATAGTACACCAAGGAGCGGGTTGGATCACTTTGCAGTCTTGCGTCCCATTTTATGATGGACTCATCTGATGGCCATTTTCAGACTTCTAGACACCAATCACCGTTGTAGTCCTTGACGTGGCCTACACATATTGATTTTTCACATCGTAAAAGGTGAAAGAGCCCGACGACTAGGGTTAAAAACTGCAAGTGTGTGCTTGCTCCTGATACGTTGTGTGGTGATATATGAAATCACACACATAAAGGTATGTTTCTTCTCCCAAAGTAGACATCTGTTGTAGTAACAAGACTCATTTTTGAAAGGCAGTCTAGTGCCACAATCAATCGATCGATCAACCGACCAATCAATCAATTAATTGATACACATAAATATCCAGTCTTGCCCACATATAAAAATCAGTCAGAGTAATCTTTCAACTGGGGATTCGTGAAATGTGAAAACCCCATTTAAAGGCAAGGAACCATATTTTATTTTTACCATTTCGACTTAAGCTGAAATGAACACCACTTACTATAGGAACATTTTCATGCTTATCATGAAAGAAAATGACAAAGTAAAGAGATATTATCATTCAATAAATTAAAGGATCTCTTTTTTGCATTTTAATGATAGTAAACACTGACATTTAAAAAAAGGTTCTTATTGTAACAGTATTTTTTATTATCTAAATTTCAGATGAATAAGAATTGTTGGTTTGAGGTCTTGCGCAACCCCACTTGTGCGTGTTCTTTTTTGGCATCACGGATTCCTCCTTGATTTCATAAACATACACGTTAGTTTAATTGAAGACAAAAGTGTCCAACAGTATGAATGTGAGCGTGAATTGGTCCATTGTCTATATATAGTATACTGGGTATGGCTGGCTATTAGTCCACAGGTCTTACAGGTATTAGTCCACTACCTCCTGCCCAAAGCCAGCTGGGATATGCTCCAGTTCACCTGTGATCCTAATTAAGAAAAGCGCTATAGAAATGATGCATGAAAGAAATGTCAGAATTATTTGAAGATGATTCCACTTTCAGTCAATTACATTCCATTCATTGCATCAGGAGATGACTACGGTGGGCTGTCATGCATGAACCACGACTTTTGGTGTTCTTTTTGTTCTCTCGGCATTGATGGGAAATCTTGTTCATGTAATGTACTGTGCGTCAGAATTAAATAGTACTCAAAAGCATTGTGATAAAAGGAAATAAAATATTCAAGAGCATCTCTTCAATGTTTTAAACTAGATAATTTTTTTTGCAAGCAGTAAAATAAATAACTAAAACAAAACATTTACAACTTGGAACCTGCCGTTTTGGCCTTTGTGTTGCATGGGAAAACATGCAGCCTTTGCCAGACTATCAAAGTGCATCCAAGCATTTGGTATGCGGTTGATCGTTTGGATGATAAAATCATCGCCAACAGGGGAAATGAGAGCCTCACTGCCTTGACAAAGTGATCCGTTGGTTTGAGATGCCCAATGGGCATCACAAGAACCCCATGACCCTCAAAGGATGCCGTTAATTGAGCAATAGCAGCACAGATAGGAAGCTAAGACAGTCCAAAACCCCTTGCTCTTTTCCTTTTGGCTTTTCTCTTGAGGGGTCGCCATAGCAAATTAGTTGCATCTCTCTAACCCTGTTTTGTGTATCCTCCTGTCTCACACCAACTACCATAAACCACTACCACAACATCCATAAACCTCCTCTTTGGTCTCCTGTCTGTCAGTTCAAAGCTCAGCATCCTTCTCCCCATATCTTCACTCTCTGGACATCTCAGTCTGGTCTCTTTGACTTTCTCTAATCTGAGTTGTCCCTCTTATATACTCATTCCTGATACTATCCAACTGCTTCTTCCAACTCTACTTCCTGTCTTTTCTTCAGTGGCACTGTCTCCAGTCCAAACATCGTGGCTGGTCTCACCAGTTTTATAAAGCTAGCTGAGACTCTTCTACTCTTCTATCATACATTTTTCGCTTTTTTTTCGCACGCCTCTTTTCCAGACTCTCCATTAAGTACTCTCCCAAGTACTTAAAATCATCCCCCTACTTTATTTCTTAGGTCTCCCTCATTCACACACATGTACTCCATCTTGCTGCGACTGACCTTCATTCCTCTCTTATAATATATATATATACATTTTTCACACAGTGGTGGTTTTCATGTTAGAAGCTATTTCTACAACATCAACAGAAACTGAGAATTCAAGTAAAATACAGTAAAGTCTCGTTATATCGATATCGGATATATCGATAGTCCCGGTTATATCGATACTATTTCTATGCACGCAAGGAGAAAATTACAGGCAAACAGGGTCGGATATATCGATACTCCCGGTTATATCGATATTTTTTCGGACTCCCTTGAATATCGATATAACGAGACTTTACTGTATGGCCTAATGGGTGATGATGCTTTAGTTTGCAAATTGTTGTCTGACAGCAAGGCAACCAACTTAAAACAAAACTTAAAACAAATTGCTGACTTTCATGAATAAAAAATGTTGGCAAAGTATCTGTAATTCCCACAAAATGTGATAACAACGCAGCCACATCTTTCAGTTGCTGATGTGCTTTAAACTAATTTCCTGCTCTTTATGCTCTGCCTCATTTCCAATGTCTTCCGTTTAATCTTAATTAATTTATTTCAGAGGAATTCACGTCGGCTGTCTTGAATCTAACACACCGTAAAGCCATTTAAAAGCGGATGTGATTAAATGTGAATGACTTCAGAAGGGTCATTCATTCCATTTTGAGAAGGGATTATAAATAATGTTGATTCACAAGATGACTCATGATGAAGTATAAGGCCAGAAACATGATGGATTTCCTTTTGAAGCTCTCTTGTGTCAGGCTTGTAGATCCGAATATTGAGCCTCACATCAAACACTTGATTTTTTTTTCCTCCCCCCAATATTGTTGTTCGATGATCTTACAAGCACGAACTATGCCAATTGACAGATGTTTGTTCAATTTCTTGTTAGATCTATTGTTCTTTGTTGTATCACGACCCTTAGTTTTTCAAGGGTGGTCGCAACCCGAAAGTGCTGAGTATTTCTGTGAGCACAATGGATCTGACAAATGGTCATTCATATTTGGTGTGTACACTATAGGAATAAACAGACATGTTTTGTTATTATCATACAATCTGTTTCATTCCAGACCGAATGGCTATCGAGTTATTTTTGGAGAAAATTATTAAAGTCTCCAGGCTGCTTGTGTTTGCGTTGTGTCAAGGAACCAGCAGGAGTAGAATATCAAAGACAGATAGTGAGCAGTCATTTTCTTCCTTCCGTCAATCATTAATCAACAAAATCGATGAGCCTCTGACATCACTGAACCGAGTGGCTTCGAGCCACAGAGACAGAACTCTGATCAGATAAACAGTACGATGTTGTGGAGTGTGACAGCGGACGATACTTCTTCACAACTACAATTAAAGTCCGAGGTAAATACAGTAAAATATAGTCCCTTAAATTGGCAAGAGAGCTCTGCAAATGTAGAAGAGTCATGGTGGTATTTTTGGGATATTCGAGTGAAGATGTGGACACCATCTGGACTCATCAAATCATCTTCCACTTGGCAGAGCTTGCCCCCTGCACAGCTGGCTGTCCAATATTCCTCCCTGTCTCTCTTGAAATCACCCTCACACATTTGTGTTGATCATGTGTGTTTTCAGCACCATTTGAGATCGAAGCAATTTGATTAATCTAGCCAATATTATCCTTTAATATGGTGCTTCTCAAATAGTGAGGCGCGCCCCTAGGGCCCTGTGAAGGGGAACATGTTGTCGAATAAAGCGCAACTGCACCTCCACTGCGTTCGGGGGTCAGTGGTGCTCTCATTGGCAGAGTGTTCAACGATGCTATTGATCATCGCAAACACTCCAAATTGACCCTAGATCTGAGTGTGAGCACGGATGATTGTCCGTCTCTGTGTGCCCTGCAACTGGCTGGCAACCAGTTCAGGGTGTACCTCAAAGGCTCCCTAACGACAGTTGGAATAAACTCAGGCACACTCGCGACCCTCAGCAGCAGAACACTTCAACATCATGACCATTACATCGTTATCAGGCTACTCTAGAGCTTAATGATGAGCTGATCATTTGCCTGAGGTGTGTTGGAGTAATGAAATCTAAAACACAGCCGATAGTGACCCACCTTTTTTTGTAATTGCTGTATTTAAAAAAAATGCTCAAGATTACCTTAACTTCAATGACAACATTCAATTAAGACTTTCTGGTTTGAATCTAATGAAGAAAGCTTTGTGATCACATTGATTCAAATCCATGATTTAAAAAGACTTTTGACACATATTTTACTTTAAATTCTAAATTGAGCAAGTCAGGGGTATGAACATCGACCTACCCACTCGAGTCATAATTATTCTTTGCGCGACAGTAAATTGCTCACTAGGATTAATTTCCAGATTATTTTCTTACAGACACACCTACAATACACTGTCTATAAGAAAATAATCTGGTTTAAATTAGATATCAAGTAGGCAGGATGCACTTAGTACAACTATTGCTCACTAGTAGTTTGCTCCATGACTTGTGCTAATTAATGCAAGTTGAATCATTACCGTCAATTGGGACATCATTTAAGAACATTATAGAACATATGACAAGCAGACAAGGTTGATTAACAATTAGAAGAAGATGTGGTAAAAGTGTTGTGTACTGGGATGGGATATCTGGGGTAGGGAGATGGTGGTCTGGTGGCAGAAAATACAATTAGTAACATTGACAAAATTAAAACTATAGATGCAGTCTATTTATATTTAAACATTTTGGTGTGTGTGTTTGTTTGCATGTTTGTGCGCGGGAACGCGTGTATGTGTTTCTATCGGATATCGCCCATGGATTGCTTGTAGCAACATCAGTTGCAGCATCCCTGTGGATACATGTCTATGTGTGTGTGCTCGGTTTGCTCAGGCTCATTAGCAGAGGCAAAAGTAACACATGGCCTGGGGCACACACAGAAACAGGGCACATTCTCTTTCCAGCGCACACACTTACACACATGCGTAGATGCGTACACAAATTCACATGTGTCGACTGTCAACACAAGCCTAATTTGTGAAATATTTTGACATTCTCATGCACCAGTTGGAGCTTGACTTTTTAATGACAGGCTGAATGCATTTCTCTCAGCACATTAATCTCTCGTGTATTTTTTAATCAGTTATGTCTCAAGTACAAAGTAGACACTTTGAAAACATACATTGACAAATAAACAAACAATGGTCCTGTAGATTGTGATTACTGTAAAGAGTGATAATATTTACATGAAGACGAATGTAACATTTGTTCATAGCTATAAATATATTTTCAATCAATGCTTCAAATTTGGACAATGATGTAGATACAAAACTGCATGCATGGACGTTTTCAGCATGACGTCCCTGATCTGCTGGTGAAAGGACACCTTAATCCTCTCCACTTTCATCTATGACTGCTTCAAACAACAAAGAGTATGCAGAAAAGTGGTTTACATCGAATGACTGTCTTATGTGTAGTGTGGTATTATTTTGTTAGATTATTTTGTTATTATGCTATTATGACATCGAGATGGCACAGCGAGAGTTCTTCTACTTTCTTCCTTATATAATTTTGCTCCTGTAAATTGAGAATTTCTCCATTGTGAGATGAATAAAGGTTTTGTTGTTTTTCTTCTGCATATTATTGTCTAATCGCAACAACAGATTAATAATATCCCTCCAAAAGTATGATTAGTGACACACACACACACACACACACACACACACACACACACACATATATATATATATATATATATATATATATACACACACACACACAAATGAGTGAGATTGATGAAACAAGCTTTTCATTTCACTTTTTCCATCAAAATTCAGTGACGAGGGACTGAATTTGATCAGACCGAGTGCAAGTCTTTGTTTTAGTCAGAGGCTTTCAGACAATAATCAAGCTGACAAAACTACAAACAACATCATAAAAAAACTAATGGGGTACATGCAGACAGATGTGCGGTGGTTTATACATGAACCAATAAATAGCGACACCTGTTTCCTTGTGAGAAATGTTTGTGTTGGTGCAAAATGACGGCTGAAGGTATTGCAGATATTTCTGATAATTACAGCCATTGTGATTCCAGATTGCCTGATATATTCACAATAACCTTGAAACACCCCGACTTGTAAAAAGTGCATGCCACATAAACAACATAATTATACAACAGAAAGGTGTGTGTGTCCTACCTCGGCGCTGTGGTTCGGGCTTTGGGCTTGCTGGATACCTGTCGGCAAATGCAGACACGTATGTCACAATGTTCTGCATGTTTGTACCATGTTAAAATTACAATGCAGAGATTTATCAATGCGAAGAATGACATTGTTTATGAAACTGCATTTATTTCCGAAGTGGCATATTTTGCCATTCGTTGAACAACAATGCCGTTTTTGTGCACTTTCAGGATGTGACAATTCTCCAATTTAGACGTCAGACACACCCAGTTTAAGAATTGTAAACAATTAAAACCAAATCAACAAACAGGAGTGATTCGGTGAAATCCAAGATTGGCCCTCATTTCTGCGTTGAGAGCTATGAGAGATTTAGAAATCAATTTTGAAAATATATCACGCTTTAATTGTGAAATTAATTTGTCTCGTGTATACGAAAGTTATTGCTGTGATGTGTGACTAAATTCAATGCCGGTGATTTTTTTAAATTGTTATTATTGATTCCAAAACAAGCAACAAACTTCTATAGTGTGCTTGTGATGTTATGCTAGGGAGAAGATGCTAGTTGAACAGATTTCCAAGCAACGCATTTCGTGCATGGAACATCAAATATACCCCAAACATTTTGAACTTGTGGCTCATTATTACAATGACTATCTTGTTTGAGATTGTCCAGCAAACGGAAATGCTCGTGAAAGGTGAAGTAAGAAGTCAGCTGATACAGATTACATTTTTCCCCATTTGATTTGATATAGCGGTAATATTGACGTCCAGCTGTCCTTTGATGTTGTGGGGAGTCAGATACAGCCATTGGGCAGTCGGTGAGCATCTGTATGGGACAGGTGTGACCTCCCCATCGTCCCGTTCTCATGTCAGCACAAATCAGCTGTGTCGGACGGTGACAGTCACTACTCAATGTCACCGGCTGTGAAATGACTCAAAAGGTGCCATAAGATGGTTTGCCTTTGAGAGCCTCTCGCTCTTAGTTCAGCCTCTGGAGTGCGGAAGAAAAAACTCCACTCTCAACTTAACTCTTATTGCACATTCGTGCCACCCATAGTCCAACCTCAACATCGTGTCCAGTTTACAACATGGTCATTGCTGTGACAGCCACATTTCAAAGTTGGGATTTCACATTCTCATTTTGCCTGTCTCCCGATCTTGTTTACAACAAACACCTTTATAACATAATTTTCATTACATCGACCAGATTGTCCACAAAATAATGCAAAGGCCTCCGTTAAAACAAAGTGTGGGAAGCTAACTGCCACGCGATCTTTCTTATCAGAATCATCTTTAGTGGCCAAGTATGTTGAACACACAAGGGATTTCTCTCCAGTTGAATCATCATAAAATAAATAAATACACACACACACACACACACGCACGCACACGCACACACACACACACACACACATACATACATACATGTATGACTAAATAAATGACAAATAAGTATGGAAGGGCATTCCTTAATGTAAGTGGTACCTCTCAGTAACAACTGTGAGGCAAAGTGCAAAGTATCAAGCAGGGCTAATGATGTGTTAAGTCCCACAACACTTAACAGACAATAAAACATTGAACTGGAGATGAAAAATTCTAAATGAATATTGTTTCCTTTGTTCACACAACTATCATTTAATTTTTGAGATACTGAAATTTTGCTACTCTAAAAAAAATGCAGTCAGGGTAGACATAATTAGTGTGTAATAATGGAAATAATCAACAAATATTGCAATTCATTCTTCCGCATTGTCTTTATTAGTTAGTTTTCTACATGGCTACTTCAGTTACCAAAACAAAAATAGTGATTTTGGTTTTACAGTGTATTCATTTTCATGTGTTAATTAAAATTGAATTCCTATTCGGCCCCTTTTTCTGTCTCTCAAGGAATGAGGTGATTAACGGCACCAGTGCGTTTTGCGGTTCTGATAGCTCGAAGTTGAGCTACAGTTTTGAATCATAAACCTTGTCAGCTGTTTGGCTCAGGGAGATTTGCAGGGTTCATGAAGAGGATCTGTATGGGAATATATCCCACAGAGGTTTAAAGAACAACACTGGCTGCAATTATTCACTTAATCCACTAAACATGGCTGTGGCTTGGATGACAAGTCCGTCGGCTGCAGATATTTGCTCTCAAGTGCCTTAATTATGCTTCATGGCAGATTGGAATCTAAATCCAAATCCATAATGTATGGCTATTTGCGAGGGCAACCACTTCTTACCCGCAGACCAATGTGACCTTAACGTTATCTGAATAAATTGATCACTGATGTAGTGATAACTTCCTAAACAACACAGAAAAAAAACATTGCAATTGTAAATTACAGCAAAAGTAAAAACAAATATTTTGGAAATACTGTCATGGTACATTGGAATTGTTACATATGAGTTGTTCTTCATTATTGTATGTATTCAGGAGGTTCTTAACAATACCTTACCCGAGTCATCTTCACACTATATCGGGCCTTTTCTTGTAGCCTTGGTACTGCAAAGCTGATATAAAGTACGGCAAGACATCAATGACTGCAACATGGAATCGATGCAGTAATATGTCTGGCTTTCTTTTTGCTTTTCTTTGCTCATCTGACTGAGAGACGCTGTTGACCGCTCTGTCACATGCTTCGAGGGGAACATTTATCCTCATGCTCGAGTAAGAAGTACACATTTGTCATAATTATTATTTTATTCTTGGTTGTCTGTTATGTTTTCAAAAGCTCAAATGTGCTCCATCAGTACGGTATAACCGTAATACGGTACACATTGTCATGCATATCCAATAACGTGACAATGAAGACTGTATTCTATTGTGTGGTTGTTTTTCTGCTCTCAAAAAGAAGCTGGGTTAAGCGTGTCAAGTAAGCCGTGCAAGTCTGTATTCACACAGACGCGCGTGTACCGTGGACCAGCAAATGGCTCATTAAATGACATAGGTTGCTTTGATCGCTTCGCCGACATTTGGATAACTGGAGCAAATAATGGGGTATCTGGATAACCTTTGCAAAGTTAGGATAGGCAAAATGAGAAAAGGGAAGTGCTTCTTCTTTGGTGTCCTTTGTTGGAAGGCTCTGTTTTGGAGAAAATTCTCTTGGGAGGGGCTGGGATTGCCACAATGCACAGTCTTCAACCAATACCAATAGTTGCGTTCGAGACACTGACATCATATTTGTTTCTGTAAATGTTCTCCCTTTGCATTGTCAATAAAGTTTATATATCTCTGAGTATAACTCCTTTTGTCGCTGTATCTCGTGTTGTCTTTCCTTTTGAATTCCCCCTCCTTTGTGCATGCTAACAGACGACCGTCCCTTCATCTCAGCGTAGTCTGAGACTAATTGACAATTTTGTGCGCGTTCTTTGAAGTGAACAGCGGCACTTGGTTCTCAATTTTGGATTTTGGATTTGGAAACTAAATAACAAATAATATAACAAACCAAAGACAATATGACAACACAAAGTCACATAGAGTCATTCATTCTTAAGCACTTTCTGTACCCTCTTTTTTAGTACCCGCAGTTTTAGATGAAAGAGGAGAGGATCAAAGCGTCTTTCCACTAGTGAATGTGCACGTCGACTACAAGCTAAATTTTGCTAGTCAATGTGTATTAATGAGGCGCAAAGTCTACCATTTTATCTTAAAGGACAGCCCACGTCTCCGGACAAGTTGTGTCCATAATTTGTAAAATGGCTTCAAATGACTTCTACTGAGTGTATTTTACAAAGATTCCTTCGCATATAGCTATATTTTACGTTTTAAGACTCGCGCTGAACATTCAGGAAGTCTTGTTTTTGAGTTGGTGACGAGTCCTCACGTTACGTCATGAAAGGACCCCCCCCCCCCCTGACCGACAAAAAGACACATTGTAGCAGTCGTTCATCACGTCAACGTATTTTGCTGTACTGTTTATCTGAAAACCTTGATGTTACATCTAAAAGCCGCCAGCAGAGGGAATCCAAGCTCCATGAAAGGAATCTGCTTTGTTACTGCTATGATTGGATATTGCATTCTGGTCTTCAGAATTCTTCCGCAGTGTTACCTCACCTCAAAAAATTTCATGGTGCATTTTTCACAAATTTTTCACCAATCACTCCTTCCAAAAACTGCGAAGCAAACTTTCGTTGATTGCCTTCTCTGAAAATGAAACATAATAGCTCATGTCCCACTCTCTTCTTTTGTTGAAATAACTAACAAGAGAGCTTGTGTTGCCCCTATACCGTAGTGGTAGACATCTCTTTTCTATGCCAACCAAAATATGGAGATTAATCTATTTACACACTCGTTTTAAATCCCATCCAGTCACTTTCACAGGCAATTTGCACTTCCACCCGATTGAAGACATCAGGTGAGGCCTCTCGAGATATTACTTGTTTTTTGTAGAGTGAGCTGACCATCAAACTTGACCATCTGTTACAAGTTATTTCTCCTATAAAAAAAATTCTTGTTTGGTATAATGTGTTAAATTGAACTGAAACATGCCGTTTACCTTTGAAAAAAAAAGAAAAAAATACAGGAACGGAGGCCCAGCTGAACTGACTCAGGGCCAAAGCCAGACCACAACATGGACTGGATGCCACTCTATCACACAGTGAGCGTGAATGGGTCATTGAGTCGAGAATCGATCCCACACCAGTCACGTAAAAATGAACAATGTGAACCTTGACACTGCTTTTAGCAATATAGCCACAAAGTCAAGTATTATTCCTCAACATTTTTTAAAGATGATATTGTTAAAATGTTCCTGTAGCGGAAGGAGATGAGAAGAGGAAGGGCAATAAAGGGAGTATTACACACATTAGATGTGCAAAATAGCGCTTCTCGATAGACCATGCCACTAGGGAATATGTCATTGCTTAGCAGCAGACTCATTTCTCGCCATTTTCAAATGTAAACATGAGCTTTATTGCTGCTCCAGTCATTAAAGGCGTGACTTGATGGACAGAGACTGCATAAGGGTAGCAAGGGTTCATGTGAGCCATAGAACCAAAGCAATGAACTGAAAAGGGTTCATCAACACAAATGTCCCCTTCAACCCCTCCCCCCGCCCCCTCATGTTAAACAAAACAAACCCACCCCATAGTACCACAATGAAGTTTTCCAGGAAACCTAATTATTTTGGGCAGATATGAACTAGACATGGCCCGAGTCGTGGACAATTTTACCAGCTGCAATTCAACTTTTGTAGAATGCCAGAGCGTTTTAGTGTGACCTTGCTTTGACCAAGGTGATCTGTCATCACAGAGAGAAATGTGCAGTGAGCTCGAGACAAAGGACATTCGTCTAGTGGTAATTGGGTTGGTGTTTTTCTTTCAGCTTTTAAAGTCACCAGGAACATCTCTCTTCTTGCCTTCTCTCTCTTGTTTCTCTCTCGCACTTCCTTTCCTCTGCTTCTATCAACCCCTCTTTCCTCTGCTCCTTCTCTCAATTCCCTGCCCTCCTTCGTGTCTTTGCTCGGTGCAAAAACATATTCATCATACTCCTCTGCTGCCCTCACAGCACCGCGCCGCAGAATACTAATGACAGTGTGTCTGTGCGTGAGAGGCTGCCAACATTTGCACAACACACAAGCATCTGTGTATTTCATTATGAATGTATGTGTGTGTCGTGCTTCGCTAGGGGCTATAAAAGCTTGATAATACACCATGCACTCATTTGCTATAAGCCTATTAACTGCATGCACAGAAAAAAATGCCATTGGATGCCTCTGTCAGCCTCTCGCTTACGTCTGAGTAGCCTTCCTTCTCTTCATCTCCTCCTGTTATCAGTATATGTCTGCTCCGTCTTTGTCTCTCCAGTTCCTCTTTTTACTTTCTATTCTGTTTCTTCTCTCCATATCCATCTTGCAGTGTCGTGGTGGAGGCTTAAAGCAACAGTTGAACAACTTTAGAGATATTCACTTTATTTCTCAGGGTGAGCCAGGAAATAATTTGCATGTCATGGCCGCGGGTTATAAATGTGGGGATGCAAGGAGGGAAGAGATATACCAAGCACCTCCACTCCCCCAAGTTAAAAATAAATAAAGACATAAATAAATACCATTCATGCTTCCCAACAATAGTATCTGGTACACACCCGGATAAAACATTCAGCGTTCGATCCAAATCATTTTGACCTAATGTGATACGAAAATGCACATTAAAACTTGGGGAAAGACTTTTGAAGTGCACTTAAGCTCCACTGTAATCAAGCACATATAGATGACATGATTATGGAAGCCACTTGCCACACTTCTATCATTAAAAGATCCACTTTCAATGTGATTACAAAAACTCAAGCCACTAAAGAGGCTACAACCTGTCAGCATTTATAATTACAGTCTTAATCATCCCGGAATTATTCAATCAAACAGACAGTTAAGAAGGGATGAGAGGAATCAGCATATTTTCATTAGGATTTCATGGCCTCTGACAAGCACTGATGTGAGTGGTGAGGGACACTGGACGTTCTCCTCCCCCCTGTTGGCATCATGAGTGCACTAAGAATGTGATTAGAGCAGAGTGAAGCCTATTTTGGGGTTGCAGGAGGTTGTTTTTTTGAATGAATGAATGAATGAATGAACACACAAAATCCTAAAATCTGAAACCAGAAAAAAGGGGGGTATAACATTCAGACTCCACACAGATGGGCTGAGCCTTTTATTCATCTATAACAAAAAATGTTTTTTTTACATCGCCGCTCTCTTAAAATTCAATTGTGCTGTCTGTGCTGTACTATGCCAATGTGAGAATTTGTAGATAACAGTATTAATTCAAGTTTTGTGACTTGAGTACGCTTTGCTATTTTGCAGATGCAAATATCATTGGTTTCGGAATGAATTTGACTTATTAAAATGTGCACAGATACACTTGTCTCTACAAAAGTCGTCGGACACAACGCATGAAAAATAAGAGAATAAGTGAGTCTTTTTTTTTTAATCCAGATCATCCACCCATCCATTTTCTGAACTGCTAATCCTTACACTGGCCGCGGGGCTGCTTGGCCTATCCCAGCTGTCTTTCGCCAGCCTGAGCTGGTTCCCAGCCAATCGCATGGCACACATAGACATATAACCATTCACACCTCGGACCCGTTTCAAGTGTTTTGTCCAGATCAGTGCCTCTAATTGTGTGATAACGATTTAGCAACGGGTGCTTTCTTGGTCAAGCATGACTCGCGAAGAATGGCTGGGGTAGTTTGGTGCGGAAGAATTTGAGAGGCTCAACCCCATTCAAAATCTTTGAAATAGAGATTGTGAGCCAAACTATCTCGTTCAACATCAGTGCCCTCTGGATGGAAGGACAAAGATCCCAGAGAATACTTGACACTGTGCAGCCAGTACTCGTAAATGTTTGCAAATTAAAATGCTGATTGCAAAGGTATGCATGATTCAACTGATGACATGAGAAAGGAAATTAAAATTCATTGTGGATGAATGCTTTCAGTTAAACTAATTACACAGATGTTCAGACTGATCAACAAATCAGTCCAAAGAAGAATTGGTTGTAATTGAATGAAAGACAAATGGTGGCAGACCAAGGTGACGGATAGTTGTGATAAATGGATCGACTGCAGACCGGAGGTGACTCACCTGTTGCCCTGCCTCTTCCTCATCACTGCTGATCTTGAGGTCATCCTCCAGCATTCTGCACAAAGACAAAATAACATGTAATTGCAGCCTTGACCTCAACATCTGCGTGACTCAGATTAAATACAACATTGTTAGCTGCCATTCCCTTCAAAGTGCCGTCCCGGCAAATGGATTAATTGCATTGGTAAAGTAGCGCTGACTTGTGTTAGGGAATGAGGAAGAGAACGGTGGATGAGGCACGGCGGTGCAGAAAAGTGACCAGATGTGGCGTTTGGGAGAGAGAAGCCAGATTGTTTTTTCACCTGGAAACGTTCTATGCTGACAAGTGCTGACCTGATGCCAAAACTTATTTGGTAACAAGAGGCTATGCTGAGAGGAGAGAGCCCACTGAGTCCCAATTCACCTTGTAATCAAGAAAAGGTGCTTTTACCCTCCATTTGCAGCAACATAAATATATGTACAATTAAAAACAACATGTACTTGTGCTTGTGTGTTCGATGACCTCCCTGGTAGCAAATTATTCTGTATTTATGTGCCGTGCATTGGAAACTTTCCACGTTTTATTGCTTTGTATAAACCATTCACGCACACTACTGTTATTTTAAGATAGCACTGCTATTGTTATGACAGGAGAATCCCCTAAAGGGATTTTTACTGCCTCGCGGACTGCTCTCTTCACTGCTCTCACCCACGAAAAAAAAACACCCCCCGGTGTTGTGGTGTTTTCAGATGGGACCGTGCGAGTCGTGAATGAGTGAAGCACATTGAGGAAAGGTTCACAGATAAGGGTGCAGTGCGGTACATAGGCGATGATAGATATATTTGGATGAATGAAAAATGGAGCAATACTTTATTTCATGAGAAGGCACAGATGGTAGCATGAGATAGGGAGGTAAAATGGAGATGATCATGACTGGAAAAGCGGTGGGCGGGATCCCAGAAGGATGCAAACACGGGAAAATGACATAAGATGCAAGGAACAAGGAACAAATGCAGAAAGAGTATTGAATCTTACACAACTGTTGGCGAGTGTCTGTTAAACACACCTCTAAAGAGAAATTATTTTGGGATGCCTAACCAGCAAATCAAATTGATCAGGTCGATACTCATGTAAAGATTGTTGATGGGAGTGTAATGTCGAATAGCTTGCATAGAAACGACCAGATAAGCTTGCCGACAATTGGCACATTTTTACTCGTCTGATTACATTTCACAACCAATGATGTTAATGAGCAGTTTCTTAAACCGTACATAAGCATTGGTTAGCAAGTTAGAATGGACGTATTCTGACTCGGACAAATTTGCGTGATGTTGTCGCAGTATGACTGGAACAAGAGTTTGACTCTTAAGAATCTTAAAATAGGACTTCACCTGTTAAGGAATATTCTATTATGTGCGCCTTTTCTTGCCTTGCACGTTCTATGTGAAACAGATTTAAAATAGGCCATTCATTGAGGGTGTGCCTTGTACATCAAAGTAGCAGGTAGAGCAAAAAATGGAGGATTTAAAATTTCTGTCTTTCAAAGTGTCTCAGCATTTTCTCCAAACACCCTCTGTTGACCTGCCCCCACTGGTTACAAGGAGTCTTTCTTAAACGTGTTGCTTTCTTGGGGGGATGTAATCTAAAAGGACAATTGCTCCAGAAAAAGGACCATAAAATATACTATAGAAAAATGTGACGTAAACAAGCTCATATTGACAGATGTTTTTGATTCATTGATTAAAACCACGGGGAGGATTTGCTGGCTTAAAGTGATAAATGTAAATTCTAAACTGATAGACGATTCTTTTCCACCTTTAAATGCATAAAATCGGACTCTTAATTTAGACTTGCGATACTGCAACTATTCAAAAACATAAATTGGACATCTGTGCTGTTTGGTGGATTTAGCATAACATTAATTTTGCAAAAACAAAGTCAATATACCTGTGTGGCAGATTTACAAGCGGAGATCCCTGCCTTTCCAATCCCACCCAGCCATGAATCTTGCTGTGTGGCTATGAGAGTGAAGTTGAGTGGGCTACAGCCAGAGATGTTGCAATATGCCCCCGGCTCACGTTAAATTAATGTAGCTGCACTTTCCCGCTCTGATCCCCATATTTTTTTTTTCTTCCCCTCCCTCTCTCTTACCGGCGCTGAATTTCATCCAAGAGTCAAACTTCATTTTACTTTCAGGGAATCATAACTTTGGGTCAGAAATGTATTTGGTGTGTATATGTGTTTAGAGTGATAGAAGCATACTTACGACTTTTGTGGTGCGGTTGGTGGTTTCACAGCTGACTTGCTCGCTGATACAGTACATCGCTCTGTAACATAAATAGCGGTAGTGTGTAAGCTCTCAGTCGTGCAGGAGTGGTCCATCGATGAAAACGTTTCTTCAGCCGTCATCTGTACTTCTTTGAAGGTGTTGGATGCTATGACCTATCATAGCAGGGGTCTGGCACCGCCACCTCTGGACAGTAGGGATATATATATATAGGGCCAGAGTTACCAGCAACATTTTTGTTCGCTGACAAAGCCTCTTGGATGAGAAGCGAAATGTCCGACACCTTCAAAAAAGTACAGATGACGGCTGAAGAAACCTTTTCATCGATAAATATCTGTAGGATAGTTATTCACTGCATGCCAATTCATTATTAATCTGCATGTTTGTTTTGTGCGAGTAAAAGTAAGAAAAAATTGCTTAAGAGAGTATCTGATAGTTATCACAACCCCTAATGATTTAATTAAAAACGTATCATGACTTTAAAAGAAGAACCTAAAAATATAAGGGAAGGTTTTTTTTTCTTTTTTTGTTTCTTTTCACCAGTTGATTTCCTTTGTCATTTGACTCCCCACTGTTTCTTTTCTTGATACTGTAATTTCTTTTTTTCTTCCTGGTTATTGCTTTTGCCAGCTCCTTTTGCTCCCTTGGGTTACAAGAAAACATTTCCTTTGCTGACAGTGGCATCCACGTGAGTCAATTCCCTTTTTTCGTGCCTCAGAGACATGTTTTGTTGGGCCTCAAAGACCCAAATCTGCTGTTTTGTGTGTCAATTATTTGTTTCAAATGAGTCATTGATTTAGGGAGCGTAGAGGTCTGACTGGTAACAGGTAAATCAAATATCAATCTGTTCTCTTCTTTCTGCCCTTAAGAATTCTGCTACATCATGGTGCTTTAAGTGTGCTGTGGGATTGTCGAACTGCGCTCCATCATACTGACAGATGTTTTCTCTGGTGTGATATAAAATGCAGTTCTTACACCACTGCTACCCACAGCAGATCTTCTTCTTCTTTTCCTTTCGGCTTTTCCCCATCGCCACAGCAAATCAGTGTCCTCCATCTTTAGAGGTTTGATGCTACCCACAGCATATATTGTTTAACAAATACTTCCTTGACAGTGACAATTAAAACACAAATAAATACTACTTTGTGGCTTAAGTTTAATTTTTTTCAGTGCTGATGTGATTATTGATTTAAATAGAGCAACAATCTTCTCTTAAACAGTGCAATTAAAAAGTGAAGCTTTTTTTGCTTGTCAAGAATGAAGCAGTTTTTGAAACTGAAATTGTGTTTATTAATTTTAATTATATATTGTCCAAAACCAAATATTGAAAAATCCCTGTAATGGGGACTGTCACAATATATTTGGAAATGGTAACGTAAAATTCGACATAGAATCTCCAGGTTAACATCAGTGAATGTTGATGAATCTGAAGCAGCACGTTGGCTTTAATGCTTACTTACTCTGTGTGTTGTAACTTGAGGTCACATGCTGCGACTCCTAGGGTGATGGAAAAGAGATGAAAGCAGAAACAAATGTGTTTAAGGAATGCACCATTAGACGTAATTATTGTAGTTAAGATACTTTTACTTTTTCTCTACAAATAAAAAAGTGTGTTATACTGTATTTAATCTCTGCCTGTGTATTATAATTTATCTTCAATAGCTGTTTACTCAGCCTCACGGCAGACTTAAAGATGTGGCCTTGCCATGTCAAACACGCACACTAGCGAGAACATGCAGCTAATCTCAGAATATATATATAAAATGATGGAGTCCCCAGATGAGGCAGTCTACAAGACTTCATCCAAGGACTTTAAAAACGGTGAGGACTCTGAACTGTTCTCCAAAGCATATGTACAAACAACAGTCAGAACACATAACCACACCAGGAGTCGAAAGGAGACTACCCAATCGAAGAGGATTGTTACCAGAGCCCAAGATGTGTGTGGAGATGAGTCAGACTTCATCTAACCAGAGAAGTGACATTCCTGGCTGGCTTCTGCAGCGCGGATCGGATCGAGATAAGGTCCACGCTTTTGACTGGCCTTTTGGCTGGCACCCAACTCTGTGCACCCGATCCCTTCGGCCCTTCCAACAGGTGGTGAGCCCATCATCATTTTGTACTTTTGGACCGAGCGTAGAGTCAGCCAGCAGATTTTGGCTCTGGTCACCTACTTACAACCTGCTTGCCATGGGCCCTGCCAGGGGCGGAACGCCCCAGACAACATGATTATCAGTGGAACACTCCCCTACCTCCATTGGAGTATTCTTCTTCTCATTCATTCATTCATTCATTCATTCATTCATTCATTCATTCATTCATTCATTCGTGCATTCGTTCATTCGATCATTCGTATTCTAGACCGCTTTATCCTCACGAGGGTGATGGGGATGCTGGAGTCTATCCCAGCTGTTTTCGGGCATGTGGCGGGGGACACCCTGAAGGGGTTACCTGCCACTCACAGAGCAGACAGAAACAAACAACCATCTCTAATGACACTCACACATAGGGATAATTTAGAGTGGTCAATCAGCCTGCCATGCATGCTTTTGAATGGTTGGATTCGGATAAAACCCACGCAGGTCCGGGAGAACTTGCAAAGTCTACACTGAGAGACCAGACCGTGATTTGAATCATCTCTTTCTTCTTCTTTTTATTATTTGTTTTCAATGTATTCTTAAAAATGACTATGAAGAGACAATTCAAGATGATGAAGATATATGATCTCTGGGATACTTCAGTTGGCACACGCTCTGGATTGCATTCTATTTCATCATACTGTCAGTCGTTTCTCACGAAGGTGAAAGAAGCAAAACCTCACTAACCTTGCTTGGAATGGGGAACTTGGTTTGATCAGCTTTTCCAGGAGTGTGAATGGCCGTAAGAGGGGGTGGCCAGGAGTGAGTCATCTCCTAAATATAAATACATTTAAACACATACACTCAGAAGCAAACATATTATTTAGGGCATTTAACAATAATCCAATTTATTGTTATGGCCCAAACAAACAATCGCTTAGACTTGGTATAAATTCTCACAGCAATTTGTAATTCTAATGTGATTTCTTTGTACAACCACTTAAATGCAGAAGAGCAGTGGTCGTGGTCAATTATGATTTTGTAGACTCACCCATATCTGAGTGGACTGTATTATAACTCGCAATGTAAAGTGAGAAGTGGATTGGGGGTTGGCAGCACTCGCAGGGATCTGAGCATGAACTAATAGCAAAGGGTTCCGTGTCCAAAATAAAAGCTGACTGCAGCTGTTTGCATTAAGTGCTAAATGCTGGCATTGCTGCTCACTCACTTCAATTCCATGCTCAATATGTGGGAGTTTCAATTAATTAGTTAACATAATAATCAGTGATGTATGCATGCATGCATTTGTGTGTTTTACTGTGACTGTGTTAATTTTGCAATGCTATTTCCAGTGCATATGAAGATTTGGTTACAAAAAAGACAATATATTAAACGATCTAAACTAAAGTGATTTTATGTGTAGTTGTATTAAGTTCATACTGTCAGTCACGATACTGACGAAGACGGAACTATACACTGAAACATGTCAGGTATTTGAACAGCTACAATACACTGTCTGTAAGAAAAGAATCTGTTTTAAATTAAAAAAACGATGATTTTGTGTGATTTTATTAATATAAATATATATATATATATATATATATATATATATACACATTACTCAGCAATATGGTTCGTCAAGCAACATTGGATTGGATATGCCTTTATTAGTCTCACAGTGGAGAAATTTACATTTCACAGCAGCAAAGTGATGAAAGGAATGAAAGTAGTTCACTTTCTTATTCAAATGCATCCCTCGTCATCAATTTAAAAAAATTAACAACACACATCTGCCACACCGTGTCCGAGAACGACCCATAAAGGATCACTGACGTCAGAGCTTATCATCAAGCGTCTCCTCACTATGGCGGATGACTCATCAGATGAGTCATGATTATATCAGAGTAGGTACATGTGTGAGCTGTAACATTTAATCTATTTAATTAGGGACTCGATATCATGTGCACCGTGTGAGTGTCGTGCATATGTGTATGCCTGCAATTCTTGTACTCACAGTTTCATGTAGATTCTGTTGCGAGGTGATGCTCTGACATGTGTGCATTATAAAAATTACTTTGTTTTTTTTTTGTTGTTTATGCAAATATGTGTCTTTGGATGATGTGTATTTCCTTCTATACATGTTATGATTACCGCTACCTTGATGAGTCAGAAATGTTCCCGCTCTATTTCTCTCTCCTTCATGTACACACCGACTTGTATATCAAACGCTTATCATCATTAGCATTATGCCAGTGAACAGGTGCGCATACAGTTAAGAATAAAACAGCTTCAAGTCTCCCCTCTGAAGAATTGTTCACTAATTATATCTGATACCTCTTCTTGTTGTGAAGTGAGTTGAGTTCAATGCCACCATAACATGTTCATATCAGGAAACAAACTAGAAAACTGGAATACGGCGAGTATTACATAAATTGTTGTTCTTCCCATTTTAGCCATGTTGAAAAGGGAATGCTGGAGGTATAGGTGTGTGTACCAATGGCTTTCAAGATTCTTGGAAATAAATGAAGGAAGGAAGGAAGGAAGGAAGGAAGGAAGGAAGGAAGGAAGGAAGGAAGGAAGGAAGGAAGGAAGGAAGGAAGGAAGGAAGGAAGGAAGGAAGGAAGGAAGGAAGGAAGGAAGGAAGGAAGGAAGGAAAGAGTCAAAGATAGCCCCTGCCTTGCACCCAAAGTCATAGAAGTGGGCGGCAACCCATATCAGCACTGACACTTCGAAAATGAATTGATGGCTGAAGTTAACACCAAAGTGAACCATGTTTGTGTAGCATCTGCCCTGTTGCTATGTTGTGAAAGAAAAGTGAAAACATCTGCAGCCTCTGCTCCAATGCACCACACTTCACACTCGGAACTTGCAGAGCTTTCCACTTGACAGGGCTTAAAACCCCCGATTGAATTTATTGAATTCAATTGGGAGTTTTCAACGCACCAATTTTATTGACATAAAGCATCTCATGCGGCGCACAGCTCGCGATCTGTCACACAGGCTGTTGACCAGCTTATTGATTTGTGAGGGGGAGAGGTGACTGACAGAGGGCACTGAGCAATGAACAGGCACACAAAGAGAGTATCAAGAGAGGTTGGATGGAGACAATCCCAGTGATGGCTGACAGAGGAAAGTGAGCGGGAAGTTCATATCACATGATTTGATATGCTCTCTTGACGGCTTGCAAGTGTCCATCGTACTGAAGACATGACTCTACTCTCACCACGATTTGGGGAAAAAAATGCAAAAATAAAGACTTATGTAAATTGTTTGCTCAGTTAGCCAATGGAGATATTTTTGCTTTACATAATTTGACAATTGTGCAAAAGCTCATTCACCCTTAAGATAAGCCAACCAAACTCCCACTACATTTATGTTGTATGTTAAATTTCTCTCCACCCAGTTTTCCTGTCTCCAATTGTCTATCTCAAGTAGGAAAACTTAGCAGGCAAACTCAAAACAGCTGATGATCATTGCAATTACGGTGTTGTGCATGCATTTACGTGTGTGTGCACGTAAGTGTCTGTTTTCAGAGTGCGTGGTGTACAACCTACCCGCAAAATCTCTTCTACACAGCTGGAGTCATTTGGAAGGCTGACCTGCAGAAAACAAATGGAAGACCAAGAAATGTCACCATTAATAGAAAACATCAGAGAAAACTATAACATGGCTTGAATTACGTGTTTAAAAAAAAGAACATCTGCTGCAGATCGCAACGTAAAAAAATGCACTCATCCATATTTTCGAGACCATTTCAACGATGCAAGATTTGGGCAAGGACCAGGTCAGCTATGGGAACCACTACACTATTAAGGCTCCATTCGACGGGGCTCAAATGGTATTTAACATTAAATCATTCATAATCGCTTCAAATGTATAATTTCAATTCCTTCAAATCTTCACAGTTTTCATGCTGTCATTCCCATACATTCTTCTGGCAGTATTGTTGTTTAGCAGCGGCATGGCTTTGGTTTTCACGCGACCCTTCAAAGATCAGTGGATTTCAAAGTGGATAAATACATGTTGATTATATTGAATGTGCGAGATGAAATAATTCATCGAAAGGGCCAAACAAGATCCAAATAAAACAGTGGCCTCTGTTTTAGAAACAAAAAAATAAAAGGTTATATGTCAGACAGAAAACTAATATAAAAGTTTTTAATCTTTCCACCTGGCTCCTAGCAGTTTTTTAGATCTCATTTGGCACCTTGGTTTTAGCAAATAGAAAGAAGTCTGAACAATTTGGGAGGTTTATATTAATTTATTTATTTATTTATGCATTCTTTTCAAACCGAAATGATATGAATATCAGGCACGGTCCACAAAGCCGAACTATCTACACTGTATATGTGACCGAGGCACAACTAAACAAATGCTCAAGTTTTAGTTACGGTCAAAACTAAATCAGAGATAACAACGAAATGTCTCTTATTAAACTGAAAGAATAAGCCAAACTTTTTTTTTTCTTCTCTGGAGCAGCTGCTCTTTGTGGTGCCAGTTCAGCCAAAGTGCATGTTGTACTTCTTCCACTATTCGAAACAACAACAAATCATTATTGTCTCTGCTGGATACGCACACTGCATTGTTAGCTAAATGTACCCCACACAAGTATAAATGCCACTGCCAAATGAGTGTTTCCAAAAAGCATTTGAAAACAAAATAAAACTGTGTGATGGACTAGGTCCTGGCTTGGTTCTCCCTGACAGGCTCAATAAAAAACAGGAGTGAGGGATAAAGGAGCAGCTGGAGGAGAGGAGAGCAAATCCCTCCGTAACCATAACCTCTGTCGCACAACATCGCTAGCTGCACCAACACGGGCTTCAGGAAACATTTAGTGCCTGCAGTAATGACGATGACATCACCCTCATCCTGAATTACCGCAAGTGAAACAAAAAGGAAAACTAGCATATGCTACGAATCCCCCCAAAAAACAAGGACTTGACCATTAAAAGTGTAAATCGACATTGCCAATCTCTGTATCTTTTATTTATTTACTTATATAATAACATACAATCATTCCGAGCAAGCTAAACCGTCGCGATAAACCGTAAGGATGTGGTAAGAAGTACATCACTTTTCTACATAGATCTGAAAATAAATGAGCGTAAATAAAGATTGTATTATGGGTTATTGAACCATTTACAAGTCATTCGTAACACCATCAATATAGTAAATTATAGGTGCAATTCGGAGTAGAGCATTATCAATGTGAAATTCATGGCACCTGGTACTTGCATATTAACTTTGTCACGTTTCACATAATAGCATTCTCCATTTGGTTGATGGCTTCCCCATCCATTCCATAGTCTAAACATAAAAAATGATGTTCTCATTATAGATGCAATTGTGGCCACTTTGGGTGCTAGTGACGATGAGCTATTGTCTGTTGGTATGGCATCAGAATTCGGTTCGCATGAGTTGCCTTGAGTTAGACTCGAGTCTCCATGACTTGCATAGCTAAAACCCCAGAAAGACTCAATATCACGTTGACTTTGCACCAATGCATATGAATGTACAAGCATTGCCCCTGAACAGTTACAAATATGCATTCGATTATTTGTTTTTAAAATAAGTATGTTTGAGTTTTGCATATGTAAACCCACCAGGATGCTGCAAAGTGTGGAGCAATTATCACCGTGTGAGCGAAAAAGACCATTACATGTCCTGAGTTCAAGTGCAAAAGCCAGACAGTGAAATGTAAGCTAAAGTAAAGCCGTGTCTGCTACCCCACTGACTATTGATGTTGCATTTCCTTAGCCTGCTAAAGCAAAGACCTGAAAGCAGGTCTAAGTTGTGGCGTCAGTGCCGCTGCGCAAATTTGGTGAATTAATTAAGGTGCAGGCAGATATACAGTATAGCATAAATGAAAAGGCTTGTTTTGCCTTCTGTACAAGTATTTGGTCTTAATTTTCATATACGTAGCTCACATGCACCTTCAGACAGGATGGCATACTGAATGTAATGTTAAAAAAGAAAACATCATTCTAACAACAGCCTCAAGACTGTGAATAGTGAAAGAGGTTTTGTCTCACCAGCAGGGTCTGCGCTTATGAGTGTGTTTTTTAACATAGTCATGAGAAACGGTTGCAGTACAATCCAGGAAAAAAAATTGAAGTCTCAACCGGAGGAGAGGTGAAATAAAGAAAAACAAGAATAAAAAAGAAAAAAAGAGAAGAAATTGTATTGGGGGTATAACCAAAGCAATTACTGAGACAAAAATCCCTTTCTGCTCTGATGATGGATGATGTACGATACTAGTGCAGCGTGTTCTACCGGAAACAAATTCCTTGTGTGTTCTACATACTTGGCAATAAAGATGATTCTGATTCTGATGTATGTATGTATTTATTTATTTATTTGATTGATTATTCTTATTACACTCAAAAATCAGGAGAGTTTCATTTAACATTCCTAGCAATAAAATTACTAATTTTCCCAGAATTCCACATTTCTCACTTGATAATACGTATTTCCTCTCACATTCCAAAAACAAGCATGACAGCCTCTAAACTGTCCCTAGGTGTGTAAGTGTGAGCCCTGCGATTGGCTGACAACCAGTTCAGGATGTCCCCCGCCTACTAACTAAAGGCAGCTGGGATTGCCTTGACCATGCGACCCTTATGTGGATAAAGCGGATCAGAAAACTGATAGAATACATCCTAACACAACTCACCGTCTTCAACCACTTTCATGTCATTCAGCACACACATTCATCACTGAAAATATGGTCATGCTATGAATCATTTGTGGCTAAATATGACATTTCCACGACCTCACAAACACTGACACCCTCATGCATTTATACTTTCATGCACTATTGTGCGCCAACTTTTTCTCCTTGCTTATTTCCTGCCACACCCCCCCCCGCCCAAACAACACATTTATTTAGCTGTCTCTCTCCCTCCAGTCGCTCTTGTCCTTCATCTTGCTTTTTTCCTTTCCAAGCTGCACTGAGGCAGATAAGCAGTTGATGTACCATCCAATTATATGTCGACATTGAAACATTGCTTCAAATAACTCTGTCATTATAGCCCGGTGCTGATTGGACTAGATCTACTATATGTATGCACTCGACTGTGAGCAAGGTATTGTGTGTACATTAGTGTGTCAGTATACGCTGAAGAGGGGGTTCATTTTAAGTTCAGACTGAGCTCGATGTGTGACTATTTTAGTCTCTGCCTTATTCCGTGAGCCAACTCTACAGCTGTACCCTATGTTTCTTCAAATATGCCTTTGTCTGACTTGATATTTAAGATAAATAAATGCAAACTTTGCCGACAGTTGGTCTTGCTTCTTTTGGTTCTTCACAAGTTTGAATGCTCAATGGTCTAAAATCTAAATTTTCAGGTATGCAAAATACTGTAATATACAATGCTGGTCTTCTTCCCAACTACTATTGAGGTGCCCATTAGCAAGGCATTAGAGCAATGGCCTGAGCTGAAGAAATGCAGCGCAGTTTGCACACTCTGACAACTCTCCATGCATGTGTGTGACACAAATGCACAGCTGATAATAAGTTACATTTCCCTTGGAACAGTATGACTATATTAAAATAATTTATTTGTGTGTTGCTCCTGGGAGAGCTGGAAAACAGGCAGGACAGCGGCTCTCGAGGACCGACTTTGGACACCCCTGTTTTATAGCACCGAGTTAGATCATTTGTGTTTGAGAATGTCGTATGCTATGTACGATATATGAAGAAAGAGCCACTGGTGGAAGGAACCCTACTATTTCCAAAATTTGTGATTTTTTTTCATAAATTCATTTTGCTTCCAGTTGCTTCGGTCCGTTACAAACATGTTTTCCTGAAAATTATTGCACCGAGATGTAAGCTTAGCTTGTAATATGCCAATATCTTACTTATCTCATCAAAAGTCAAAAATATGTTCAATGAGGACAATGTCGATGACAATTAGCTCTTGCATACATTTGTGTCTCACGCATTAAATTATACAAGCAAGTAAATCTTTTGTTAAGAGGTGAAGAAGCGTGTCCAGGCAGGCTGGAGCGGCTGGAGAAAAATGTCAGGTGTGATGTGTGATAGAAGGGTTTCAGCGAGGATGAAAGGAAAAGTGTATAAAACAGTGGTGAGACCAGCCATGATGTTTGGACTGGAGACTGTGCCCCTGAAGAAAAGACAGGAAGCAGAGTTGGAGGTAGCAGAGCTGAAGATGTTGAGGTTTTCTTTGGGAGTGACCAGGTTGGATAGGATCAGGAATGAGTACATTAGAGGGACAACTCATATTAGAGGCTTTGGAGAGAAAGTCAGAGAGGCCAGACTGAGATGGTTTGGAGATGTCCAGAGGAGAGAGAGTGACTATATCGGGAGAAGGATGCTGAATCTTGAACTGTAAGGCAGGAGACCGAGAGGAAGACCGAAGAGGAGGTTTATGGATGTGGTCAAAGAGGACATGAAGGTAGCTGGTGTGAGAGAGGAGGATGCACAAACCCGGGATAGATGGAGGACATGTGCGCCCCCTAAAGGGAAAAGCCGAAGGGAAAAGAAGTAAATCTTTTGTTGACAAACGAATCCATAAAATGTCTTCCTCAGCAATAATTGCAATTTTTACCAAGTAACAGGAGGCGTAATTTCCATAAAGCTGACCAGAACTGAGTTTCTCCGCTTCCTCAATGAGAGACGGACTACAGGTTCTAAATGTCAAAGCCAAAAGTTAAGCAGAACTGCATCGTCTTGTCTG
The DNA here is from genome assembly GCF_051943395.1 of Hippocampus bargibanti. Lineage (NCBI taxonomy): Eukaryota > Metazoa > Chordata > Actinopteri > Syngnathiformes > Syngnathidae > Hippocampus > Hippocampus bargibanti. The sequence continues at coordinate 13,480,919 of NC_142735.1, forward strand.
GGATGTACAAATGAGCCTTCAACATACCTATGTTTGCCATGAAAATTGTGCATATAAAAAGTAGTTGTCCATGGAGCTGCATATTAAATGACTGGTGTCATTTGACTGTTCACTGCGAAATGAGCTTCATCCACAAGTGAAAATGCAATCAAAGATGTCTTTGTGGAAGTTCATGTGCGCTTCACAGTTTCCACTTGTTTCGACACATGACACTTGGCCCTCTGTAGTGCTGGCCCTATAGTCATTTTGACAACAAAATCCATCCTCTGCCGAGCCCCAACAGGAGAGAGGGTGGGGTAATGAGTGCCTTATTTGCATTAGGCAGTTCTGCCCATTAAAACAGGTTCATTTAAGCAATGATCTAAAAAGTGGGTGAAAAGTGTCCATTCATTTTTAATATAAGAGGTATTTTGACAAAAAAACATGTCATATATATGTTGTTAAGATACACTGGATTGTTTTTTCAATTGTTGGTATAAAAAAAAAACATCAAGTGTGTGATTTCATAAATCCTTTATCAGATCGCCAACATCATTTGGCTGTGAAATGCATATGACCAAAGAAGCGACGAGGATGGAGTTAAGAGAAGCCATTGCCATTGGACCATATACGTACAACGAGATTGGACTGAGGTTCAATAGATTAATTAGCCTTGTTTTGTGGTGAATAACCGCCCAGAACAAGTTAGCTGCACCATATACTTCAGTCTGTTTACAAAGTAAATGTCACCACAAAAAATATAGTTTTAGAGATGGCGTGGAAATTATTTTGCTTTGCCTACCACACACCTTCCACTCTGTATGATACTGTACTTATTTCGAATGTACGGCCCGGCCGATTAATCGTCTGGACAATTACGATTCTTCAAACGCTGCCCAAAATAATCGGTTTAATGGGAAATGCTTGTCAGTTATCTTTAATTTCAGCGATCAAATTATAGGATATTTACACACTGGATGTAAAACGGGTTTCATTATTTACTACATGTAAATCTAGACTATAACCTTTCATATTTATGAATAAATTAACTGTAAAGGTCACTTTTTTGACCTGCCAGATGACAAAGTAGAATTTTTAGGACTTTCTTGGGTGAGCAATGCAAATTTTGCTGTCACTGTTTTACACCAAAAAGTCAAATAGTAACATGATAACAACATGCAACATAAATGTGCTCAATATTATAATTGTAACAATGAGATACAATAATAAAAATGGTTGCAGCCCATACGTGGTGCAAAAGGATGTTTGCGCACAACTGTGTTGTGCTGACAAATGGTAATGATGTCTTTAATTGACTTCATCACAAAATAGTTGATGACAAAAACAATGTTTTGTTATTCAGCCCACATTCACCAATAGTTTGGACCCACCTTCCGAGTCAACAGCGTGAGCATGAACCTTTTCTGGAGTTTCACAAAGGTTTTTAATTGGTATAAAAAAATAAAAGCAGTGTAAAAGATCCATGGAGAAGGTTTCCCAATGGCAATGAAGTTAGGAGCAGTGAATAGGCAATGATTGACAGAATTGTGTTTGTTTGTGCACAGCAACATTCAAGCTGAGTATATATGATTTATTCTGTTGGCAGGAAAATACTGGGTATTTGTTTTGTATTCTTGGCAGAAATTGCGTGAGAGTGCGAGTGTGTGTATGTGTGTGTGTGTGTGTGTGTGTGTGTGTGTGTGTGTGTGTGTGTGTGTGTGTGTGTGTGTGTGTGTGGTCTCTCTGTGTGGTTCTCTGCATGATGCCTTTTTACCAACTAAATGAGTGGCCCTTGAAAGGGTGACAGCGGGTGGGTGATGGAGGGTCATCAGTAGTAAGACAACAAAACACGAGTTTGTAGTTGTTTCTTCACTCACATTTATCAACTTTGACTTCAACTAGTTCTCCTCATAACATGACATAGCATTTTACATTCATGAACTCCTTCATTGCCAGACGTGCATAAATGAGTTCACTCAGTGCCAGGGTTTTTGTCACTGTCACTCGAATTCCGGGACCCGCAGAATATTGAGTTTTAGGACTACATAAACAATCAATGCAGCGTAAGAAACAGTAGACGCTCTTCTTTCATCAGAAAAAGAGTTAATTCCTAAATTATATGAGTCTGAGTTATATGAGCTTGAAATGAGGGCGGCTGTCCAATATACAATGTGACACATACATATTGGTTTACATAGCGCTTTAACAACAGCTGAAGCTGGAACAAAGCGCTAACATGGAAAAAAGGGAAATACTGCCCTCTTGTGGAAGTGAAAAAACACTGCCAGGGGCCATGGCCAGCGCTTTATCCGCACCCAAGCAAGAAAAAACAAAACCCGTACAAATTCGGGAATGGCGCTCTACGTCATGAATAAATTAGTGAATGAGTTCATAGAAAATGGTTTATTTACCTGGATGCCATTTTGAAGTGTGTGTATGTGCGTGCACACACATGTGTGTTTACGTGTGTTAAATAAAGGGTTGATGACGTAATAGCTAGTAATTATGAAAATGAGAAGTATAAAACTGACTGATTTTGGATTTGGATCTGACTTTGTTTATATGTGGGATGATGATTAATTTGGGCAGTAGCAGGTTATCACACACTCTGTGTAGATTTTCAAATTTGACATGTTTCAAACCAAGTCAAGGAAGTTATATATTAATGGTTAGCATCTTCTTACTTGAGCATTTTCATGAAAAGGTACTTTTTGGTTAAAGGTCTCAGAGCATGTTGAAAAACACAAAAAAATAGCATTTATTATTCACAACATAAAAGTTACCCCAAATTTGTAAAATTGTTCAGATGTAAAATAGTCGTCGTTTTTTTCTGCAGGGGGTGTGTATTCAGTACAGTACACAGTACACCCACCCATTGTTGGACTAAGAATGGGAAGGATCCCAGTGGCAGGGTGTTGGGAGTATGGGACAGGAGTCAAACCTCCACCATGCACCACAACACTACCAAATGAAACAGAATATTGACGAAAGTACAGTCTGCCGTGAATGTATTTAGTTTATTTGGCAAAAGAGTCCAACATTAGACAGTCGACTTTGTCATGGCTTCTCTTCAACCTTTTGATTCTCTACTCCATCCTCTCACACCTTTCTCATCTCCCCCCTTCTCTTAACTCCCTTCCTCTCTCTCTCTCTCTCTCTCTCTCTCTCTCTCTCTCTCTCTCTCTCTCTCTCTTTCTCTCTCACCCTCTCTCTCTCCGTGTCTTTCGCTTTTATATTCATAGGATTTTAAAATGTCTGTAATAGCCCTGCTAGATCAAAACACTCCTCCCACTGTGCTTGTGTGTGTGCGCGTGCGCACATGTGTGTCACTGTGAGCGTGATTTGCATATCGCAGCTACGCTCTGATTGGCAAACTGGCAATGCCGAGTCCAGCGGAGCATATTTTTTAAGAGGCCCTACCACATCCACAAAGTCGGGAGCAGCCACTAGTCTATATCAGAACCTAATGAATAATATGAGGACCCTAGCAGCAGGGATTCTCCATGAATTGTCCTGTAATGCCAAGGGCAATAAAGATTTTTATAACCATGTTTTTATGGGCACCAGACATAAGCTGTTATGAAATAGTCTGATATTTTACAAGCCGTTTGGTCTCGGTTTTATTATCTCAAATGAAGTTGCTTTGTAATGTATCATATTTGAGCAGTCAAGAATATCAAATATGATGTTTTATCACCTTCATACCCTGGGGAATTAATATTAATTGACGCTAAGTGTGTAATCCCTTATCATATCAATCAATTGTCAATAATTTGATTGATGCTGCATAGCATTGAAAATACAAAAAAAAAACAGAACACGCAATACTGAGATATGTCTGCTATAAATGGTTTGAAAAATGCACACGTGCAGAAGGAAAAATAATGCAACCATTTAAAAGCCTGTACATTTGTCGGGATGCTAACCAGTGAGCTCTCCCATTCTTCATTTCAAAGGCCACATGGGGCAGAATACAAGAATACTGTCAATCCATCCACAGATAAGAAGGTTGGAGGACAAAGCCTCCACATGATCCATATTCAACACTTATACTTGGCCTAAAGGCTGAGATTGCAGCAGGATCATGGATGCAATCTTCCAGAAAGGGATGGTGTCTGCCGCTCACTCACACATCGACCCCGTGTTATCTGGCGAGGGGTCCCTGACACTTATCCGACTGACTGCACATTGTCTGCAAGGAAGTCACCTCCTAACTTGCAACTAAATGGGCTAACAAACAAAATAGTGACATTCACAAAGTTTTTTTTCTGCTTTGTTTAATTGACATGAAGGAGTAGTAGGAAAGTAAAAAGTTCAATCGAGCTTTGAAGTAAATGGTTGAATCCTATATTTTGTCATTTATTTCAACGAGAAGACTCTCAATCTTTACATAGTTACAGTTGGGGAGGCTTTATTTATCGGTTGATCTGTCGATCTCTCGACCTACCTACATACATGTATATATACATACACACATGGTTATTATGTAAAAGCTTCCTCAAGCTCATCGCTGCACAACCCTTATATCAGGTACATAGACAAACCGGAGACCTGCAGCGAGAGTCCACAGAATTACTACTGTGATACTAGACCACCATCAATGGGAGGTGCAGTGTGCCGAGCGCTCTGCCCTGCCCCTTCTTGAACCAGCGAGCACTTATTTAGCAGTGCGATAACAGTCACTTTATCTGACCAGCTTCTTGAGCGTGGAAAAGAGAGGACATGAAATGGAGTTTTAGTTGAGATGAGAGCTCCTTGAGGGTCAATATTACACACCTTCAGATTTGCGGCGATGGCAAAAAAAAATCAATGATTATCATTGCAGCTAATCCACTGCTGTAATGGTAATGCCCAGGGTAAACACTTTGTTATAGTGTATACAGCATGCTAAATAACCGCAGTCATTTACCATCCACGGCTTTCCATGAAACAGCCATGTAACGAGAAATAAAGCAAGGCATTTGTGGCATGTTGTCCCCATTCATGACGCTTGAACATCTCGACAATACATGACACACTACTAACTGAATATAGCACCCAGCAAGGGTGCCATTCATTGTAGTATTTGTTTGTACTTATGAAAGTCCACGTTTTATGCAATTCCTACCCCAGGTAATATGTGTGTGTGTGTGTGTGTGTGTATATATATATATATATATATATATATATATATATATATATATATATATATATATATATATATACAGTTGCAATGCCTAAATAATACAGGTGGCAGTATCATAAGTGTGCATGTATTTGTGTGTATGTCTTGCTCACGACTTGATGGCCTGCGGGATGTTATGCAAAATGAGGCCAGCTGTTTGCTAAATTGGCAGACAGTGCTACAGTTGAGAGAAAAACAAGTCCCAATGTTCCGCTGCTGCCAATTCAGTGAAGACGTTTAGAAAATTGAAATGTGAATTTTATAGCCAAGATTTCAGACCCAAGAATCCAGTAAAAAAAAAGGGGTGGGGGGTTTCAAAAGCCGCAGTGGATGGAGAAACAGCTTGTCACGTTAATCAACAGCTTGGTATTTGTTCTACATTTTGCATGTTAAAAGTTACATTTATTAAGCGTCACAACAACCGCTCCCTAATAACAAAAAAAAAATAACTTCTACTTTGTGTAAGTTTATTTTTTGAGGAGGTGGGTGGAGGTCTTGGAATGTATCACCCGCATGAAGTGAGAGAACACTGCATTTCCATTTGTATTGTTACAGTCATGAATAGCCGGTGTCTGAGGTGTCTTCAGAATCAGAATCAGAATCATCTTTATAAGTACAGTGATACCTCAGCTTACGAACGCTTTAGCTAACAAACTGTTCCCCTTACGAACATTAAATTCGCAAGAATATAATCCTGGCATACAAACTAGTTTTCGGGAAACACACGGAGCGTCACGGTCGCTGGCTAACTAGTTTTCGGCGGATAAACACCAAACCACATGGCTGAACAGCGCAACTGTGGCTGCCGAACTACTTTTCAACACCCCCTTTCTGCATATGTGGCATACGTGGTTTGTTATCAAGGATAGATTTGCTATTATGGGACTGAAAGAGACCCCACCGCAGGCTAGTGTTCAGCCGAAGAGAACACAAATCAAAATTACGATCGAGCAGAAGAAGGAGATCATTGAGAAACAGTAACGAGGTGTGACTTAGCGTCCCAGCTCCAGAATGCTAAGTCGACCATTGCTACGTGTGGCTAAGGGTGTTTCTGTGTTGTCTAAGCAACGGTCTCAGACAATAGAAGAGGTTGAAAAACTGTTGATTTGGATTAACGAAAAGCAGCTAGCAGTGTGTGAGGGTATTATCGCCGAGAAAGCACGGCAACTTCACTCTGATATCATCAAGAGGCAACTACATCAACGACCATCACAAAGGTAAATGAAACAACTTCACTATACCGTACAGTTTATTTCTTTAATTGCAATACAACAGCACATTTGTTATACATAAAATAAGGTATATTTTGTGTTGTGTGTTTTATGGGGTGTATTATGTTTTATGGGGACCTGGAAACGGATTATTCTCCTTTTTAATGGTTTCCTATGGGAAATTAATGCTTGGAAGACACACTTTTCGCCTTACACCTACTTTGTGGGAACCAATTAAGTTCGTAAGATGAGGTATCACTGTATATCGAACACTAGGAATTTGTCTCCGGTAGAACACGCTTCCCGACAGTGTGTGGATTTTCTTGTTCCTCGTGTCAAGTGTCTTGGTGCTTTATAGTTTCATACCAAAGATTTCAAACGGTAGTATTTCATAAACAATGTCCAGGTTGACATTCTGTCTCCAGAGACAGTCCTTAAATCAATTGGTGTGTTGATGCAAAACACTGACAACGTCAAACAAGATGAAACCTCAAAATCTTTCTGGCAAATAAGAATGTGGATTTAATTAAAAAGCAACTAATGTAGGTCCTCCATATAAATGGAGAGGTTGGTTTATTTGACCAAAAAAGAAAGCCCTAATTATATTGATGTTATTACTAAAGAAACTTGAATCAAAACACACTGTTATTGGATAATTAATTCCGTCATAATTGATCGTTTGGCATTTTGGGAGAGAAGTGAGTACATTTAATTCCTGCCGCTAATAATACCGTCCCCACTTAAAAGGAATTATGACCTCGGCAGACAGGAAGAGAAGCAGCCTCACCGGTGAAGTGTTTTAAGAGCACACTGTGAGTTTATCGGAGCTTTTCAAAGATAAGAGCAGCAGAGTGAATTAAAACAGTAAAGTTGTGGCCCACAGAAGAGTCAGCTGGCAGATGATAAAACATTCTGTGGAGCTGAAGAGTGTGGATGATAACTCTCAGAAGGCCGTTCTCTTAAAGTGACCTCTTTTTCACATTACACAAACTCATTTGATCCATCGCTAGCATAAAAATATTGATCACTCCAGCGAGCAGACTCTTACGGATAGTGAAAACTAACATCTGCAATTTCATCACTGCCAGAGCAGTCATCATTTTAATGAAAGGAAATCATCATTTGTCTATAAATCAGAACATGGTATTATAAATTGCTGTCTCCACACGCTTGATAAAAAGTATCCATCCAATTTTCGAGCGCATTTAATGAAAACGTACCGCCCAAAAAGCCAAAAGGTGTCTTCTGCAAATAGCTTTGTATTGAGGGAGATTCAAACAGGCCTTTTATTTTCCAGATGCCATTTTGTTTTGTCAGACAGAAGTGTCACATGCTGAAGCAAGAAAAAAAAAACAGGGCATAAATGGAAGTCTCTTCTGCGAGCTGAATTTGGTTGCCATCACCTTATGCTGATTACTGACTGTAGCTCTAAGTCCATCCTGCTTCTTATTTACCGCTACATTAGTGGCGAGGCACCGTGTGCGCTTTTACACATGACCGACAGAAATGCTACAGCGGGTCTTCAAATCAGTGTGAAATTACATCAGCTTTATTCTTTGAACTACTTTGAAATGTAACCTGTGACAGTACTGTTGCAAATGCCACCTGTCAGCTCAGAGTTTACTTTCTTGCCACTTCACCCACGGCTCTAAATATTCTTGAATGTTGTTTATCCGTATATTTCATACAAACAGAGATATGACCTGTGTTTCGCAGAAGCATCAAAATCTTTCACAGCGTTTTTATCTCTTTGGGTTTATCAGATGTTGCCTATCTTTGCTCATTTGAAATAAATGATCAGAAATATTATTTGTGAAGTATTTTTTTTACCCAATGGAATATCGCATGTCATTTTCTTACTTTGTTTTTTGTCCTAGTTCATTGATTGCAAGCAATTCCTTACGCTTTTTTTCTCCCCTCTGACAACAGCTTCACGTGGAAGACAGTGTTTGGAGCTAGCTGCTGAAGAAAGCACAGCAATTAAATTCAGATATTTCCCTGAGGAGTTAGTATCAAACCAGGTCTTATATTCACCAGGCGGATGCAGAATTGACTAATATGAACATTATGTTGTTCTGTGTCTTCTGGAGGAATACATCCCCTTCTGTGAGCTTCCAAATGCTGCCTTCAATATAAAAGAAACTGCTATTGCTAAATGATATATCACAAAACTGCCTACACATACAGTTCATGCACAATTTAATATAATTCTACAAAAAAATATAAATACAACTATAAATTCATGTTAACGTCTGTGTAAGCTCTCAGTCGTACAGGAGTGGTCCATCGATGAAAAGGTTTCTTCAACCGTCATCTGTACATCTTTGAAGTACAGGTTCAAAGAAGTACAGATGACGGTTGAAGAAACCTTTTCATCGAAATTCATGTTTACCATAATCAGATTTAAGTTGTTGCTGGTCAATATGTATGTGAGTTGTTGACACCCATATGTGCATTTTACAAAAGTGTCTGGAAGTAGCTTTAAGTCGACTGTAACTGTGTGAGAAAATGATCAATAAGGCAATCAATATCTCCCTCTTACGCTCACATATACACTTGTGCGCACACACAGATACTCCTGGGAACAAAAAGCGCAAATCGATAATTCCATAGTGCTAACAGAAAGCTTCCACAGCATCGTGAAGTCTTTCTGCTTACATGCACGCATGTGCTAGTACAAACATGCACATACACACCGAGTCCCATATTGATTATCTTAAACTATTTCATGGCACATGAACTCATTTGGAAACTGTTACATGCAAAAATCAATGATGGTGATTTACTGGTCTGTATTTGTAGTCCTAGGGGGTTATTTTGTTGGTTTTTGCACTCATGAAGCTGGTGTTGCTGTTTACGCTGAAAGCCAACTTTGACATTTTCAATGCGTGGACCAAAGTAATTGTATCCCCCGAAGACAGATGTTTGCGTTGTGTGTGGAAATGAATGGAGAAAGAGATGTTTACAATGTGCGTAAGTATGAGGAAACAAACAGTAATGTAAAAATGTCCACAAAAAGGAGAGAACATTTTACCTCGTGTTGATGTGAATCAATAATGTCAGTATGTCAAATGTCCGAAGTGGCAAATTCAGCAAAAAACATTTAACCTTTTTGACACTGTTTTGACACGTGAGAGACACCACATGGCTCAGATTACTCTCCCATGTGTAATATACTGATGTGGGATGGCGAGGTGGGTATTCTTTAGCTTCAGATGTATCAGAAGCTCAAAGTGGAAAGCTGTGACCAAAATAAGCCTTTTGACACCCACGTCTCCTTGAAGTTGAAAGCGATTGTGAATTTTGGTGCTGACATAGGTGCTCAATTGGTTGTGTGAACCTACTTTGTCTACATTTACTGAAGAGATGGTCATGTGCTGTTCTGCTTCACAACTTGGCCTCAAGCTAAATGTGAATAAGGTCTGACTTCTGCCGTTTTTCCTCTGATGTACAAATTTGAGGGGAAGCCAATGTGAAAGGGACCGACATCTCGATCACTGTCAAGTTCTCAATTGCAGTAGAAGCACAGCCCACACAGCACAGTACACTCTACAAAACCTTGAATAAACATTCGGTAAATGGTACCACAACTTCAAGTCTGTTTACTTAGCAAAGTTGTATTTCTAGTAATCTTCCAAAGTTGGATCCGATTTAGTTTTAAAAATCTCAAAGGGAAAATAAACAGTATCACTCTCCATAAACATTTCCTGTCTACACATCCAATTTTAAGAGAAAAACAAGAGCAACAATAAATCTTAAGCCCATCCATCTTTCATCACAAATGTTACCAGTTTGTCTGCTGTAGACATTTTTTTTCTCTTCAGAAATGTAAAGGTCGTTAACAGCATGCATTGACATGCGGGTGCAAAACTATAAAAGAAGCATCTTGTGTTTGAATTGTTTCAGGTGCTGTCATTATAGTCCCCTATAATAAAGTCTCGGGAGAAAATTTATTTTAATTCCTCTGTCTGACCACATCTGACTGCGTTTCTCCTTCTCAACGCCATATGCTCCAAGCTCCATCTCGGGCTCATTTAGAAAGCCATGCACACGCACACCAGCTCCATCAAAGCAAGGGAACAGCTGCTACATTCGATAGGGATGACTACTCTCCTGTCACATAGTACACGTGCACGCACGCACACACACACACACACACGCACAACACCGAGCTGGATGTTTCATGCTGGTTTGAAAAGGCAAGTGAGAGCGATAAAGATGGAGGGCAAGATGGAGTAAGAGAGTCAAAGAGTACAGACTGGATGGAGTTTGAAATGTACCAATTCATTTGACAATGCAATTGTGTCCAATTATATTCAATCTGAATCCGCCATGTATAAAGTACCAGAAGTCCCATTCAATTTGAGCAAAAACAAGAGCTTCAGGAGGTCCAAGATTTAGACCTTTATGCAAGGGACTGTTTTCTGGCAATCAAAAAAATATGCGTGCTCAGTTAATTGGCATCTAAAATTAATGAATCTCAAGAATCAATTTTGTTTTTGTCTCATTCAAAAATTACTGAGAAAAGGGCCAACTCCAATGGGAGCCTATCAGCTTTGGCTATACAAGCCAAACATATTGGCAACCAATCAACGTCCGCCTCACACTGTGACTGACAGTTATTGCCACAACAACCCGAACACAGGAAGCCAATACATTAAAGGGGCTGTTAGAAAAAGGCAGAGCTTTGAAAAAAATCTGAATAATCGCGACTTAACTAACACGCTAAAGGGGTTGAAAACAATTAATCTCAGTTAACATGCTAATGTTACACCTTTACAAATAATACACTTTGATGAATAAGAATCATCTTTATTGCCAAGTATGTAGAACACACAAGGAATTTGTTTCCGGTCGTACAGGTTATTGTATTAGATCCTTTGCCACACCTTGTGTTTACAGCAACAAACTGTGCAAACAAGCACACATAGTCAGCAAAAAAGATGCTTCCCAGGTACAAGTTGAGTGAGAAACAGGCAGGCTAACAATTGTGACGCTTCCAAACAAAGTAACTTTAAAAAGATTAATAAGTGTCAATTATATGAGGTTGAGCAAGCTCTTTCCCAACCCTCTAACTAGAAAGCTGCATGGACCTGTCGTTCTGCACACACCAATCAGAAGACTTTTACATGTATGGTTTACTTCGTATTGGCCAATCTACGAATTGATGACATCTAGGCCCCCAGGAAATGAAATGTATATATGCACTACTCAATTATATGAAAGCACATTTTTATCAAGCAACATCAATATTTTGTCCAAGCTCCAATATCTTGACCATTCATGAGTATCTTGCATGCTGTCAGCATGGGCTCCTTTTGCAGACAATATCCCCAAATAATGCAATATCCATTCTGAGAGTGACAGAAAATCAGAGTTTACTGCCTTACTGCCTGACACCACATTCTGTACAGTATAAGCAGGATAAAAAAATGGATGGAACAATATCGACCTTCAGCAAGTCCTCCACATTCTTGTTGCTGTCCTTAGCTGAAGATGCAAAATTTATTTTGAACTGTTGACTGAATAGCATCTCTATACGTCTGTGTAAGCTCTCCAATGGACAGGAGTGGTCCATCGATGAAAAGGTTTATTCAGGCGTCATCTGTACTTCTTTGAAGGTGTCGGACGTTTCGTTTCTTATCCAAGATGCTTCTTCAGCGAACTAAAGTCTTACTGGTAGTATAGGCCCTATATATATCCCTACTGTCCAGACATGGCGGTGTCGGACACTGCTATGATATGTCCCTGGGGGGAGAAGAGGACTAATCCCTGCAGTTCCACTGATAGCTTCTATTGCCCTGACTGACGACGGGCCTGATTGCCCAATTGGCCCTGGGATCACCTCATCAGCAACATAGGATTAGTCATGCTGATGAGGTGATACCAGGGCCAATTGGGCAATCAGGCCAGTCGTCAGTCAGGACAATAGAAGCTATCAGTGGAGCTGCAGGGATTAGTCCTCTGCTCCCCCCAACCCGAGGGCAAGGTCCTATCATAGCAGTGTCCGGCACCGCCATGTCTGGACAGTAGGGATTTATATACCGTATTTTCACGACCAAAGGGCGCACCGTGTGAAAAGGCGCAGTCTCATTTATGTGTGCCATTTCTGTATTTAACAAACAAGTTGGGTGCACCGGATGAAAGGACGCAAGTTTTATATGCCGGTACATATCATCTACTGCCTGATATATACATCATATACATCTACTGACTGTACGTCCGCCTCAGAACAACACACAGGCATACAAGTGTGCGTATTAATAAAAAAACAGATTGGGAGCAAAACTGAGTTTGGTAGTGCTTTATTTATTAATTACAAAGTAAGAACATTTTGTAATCATCACTCAATAGGCGTCGGCATGGTAAAAACAAGCACATTACCGGTAACAGTCAGTAATTAAAACAAAGTCGTAATTAAGTCAAAGTCGTCATCCTCTGCCTCCGAATCGAACAGCTGCGCTAAACCAACGTGGCAGGTTCGCTTTCCTCACGGTCAGTCACTTTCTGTGCAGTGCGGCTCCTCGGAAATTATGCCGGCTTTTCCGAAGCTCGAACCACCGTGCCAGCAGACATGTTACCCCAAGCATCCACAATCCATTGGCAAACTGTGGCGTAACATCCAGCCCTTTTCGTTTGCCTTAATAATGACGCCTGCTGGAAATGTCTCTTTAGGCAAAGTCTTTCTTTTAAAAATCACCATCGGCGGGAGTTTCTCTCCGTTAGCATGGCAGCCAAGCACAACAAGAAACAAAGCCTTTTCGCCAGCTTTTCAGAATAATTCGCTGGAAGTTGCTGCGCTGCCGTAGTCCTGGCCCGGATGGAAAATGGCACAGTTTCATAAAACGCCAGCACCAAGACGGACCTCCTTGGAAAGCCATAACCATGTCTCTTTGCCATTTTCTGAGTTGCTAAAACAGCAATGTTCTGCATAAAGCACATACCTGTTCTTGTATACACAAACCACGCCCAAACATCCCCCCTCATGCTCTCTACCACGTCCGCCTCATGGTGGCCTCTAATGTCCGGACTACAGGGCGCACCGCACATTTTCAAAAAAATCTGAGACGTTTATATGCGCCTTATGGTCGTGAAAATACAGTATATAGGGCCTATACTACCAGTAAGATACCTTAGTGGTAGTCCGACACCTTCAAAGAAGTACAGATGACGGCCGAAGAAACCTTTTAATTGATCATCTCTATACCATTGACCACATTGGACAAATATATCTGTTCGACGAATCTACGAAGTGTCATTATTGTTTCCTTACCTCCGTGGTGTGGCTCAGACTTAGTTTTGGCAGTTTATTCTTCATGTTCCCAGAGTTTCCACCGTACGTTTGACCACAGTTGAACCCCTCTGGGGCAGCGGCAAGTGGTTTTAATTGAGGAGAGTCAATAGGTGCCTGGTCCTGGCCATCCATTGGGCGAACGTAGGCTGTTGGCTTCTGCTGCACTGCAATAGACTTCCCTGATAGGCCACCAAGTGGGAATGTAGACGTAGGAGTGGTGAGACCAGGTACAGGAGCTGACAAAAGTGATGTGGAGGCCAGCGGAGAGGAGGGCGTGGACAGGTGGGAGCTTGGTTCAGTTTCTGATGGGGAGCCGGACAATTTGTAGTGACTAGCGTCCACGGTTGAAGATCGAAAATGGGCACCATCTGTGGGTGTCAGGAATAAAATAAATAAATAAAACAGACAATATGGAGCTGTTCTGTGCTCCTGAAATCTAATCGGACATTCAAAGCTTCTTTGAAGTATAATAATTTATGATTAAACACAACTAGGGTTTTTTAAATTGCAGTCGTGATCATTGCCGAAGTCAGCATCTCTTCTTCATTCAAGACAATGATTACTATGGCAACACATTAACTGTAATGTTGCTAATCGTGAGTTGGTTATTTCTTATTTAATGAATTTGCATGCTGATCAATATGTAAACTGTTTTTGTATGGGGAAAGGAGGTAGAGACAAACTTTTTTTTAAACTGTCCACATACCTGGTAAAGGAAGTGTCTTAGTGGGGTGTGAAGAATGCCCTCTCCTCGAGGAGGAGGAGGAAGCGGAAGAAGATGACGAGGAAGGGCTCAAATCTTTTTTTAAACCCAATTCATCTTTCAGTGAGCTGAAAATCTCATCATGCCTTTGGAATTGATGTTCTTCAAACATTGAGACTTTCCCCCTTCCATTTGCAGCTCCGGCAGCCTGGCCATGCCCTTGCCCCATCCCCAGAGTGAGGCCTGTTACTGGCGTGCTCAACACATGGCCTCCTTTTCCCCACTCCACGGAGCATCTGGACTTTTTGGAATTCTGATGTGGAAATGACTGCACACTCGATGTTGACGCTGGAGGTTGCGTAGAATTTGAGGATCCCAAGGACGCACTTGGATTTTTTGTTTCCTCACCTCCCTCCACTCCTCCCACATCTGTTCCCGTGTCTCCATTCAGGTTGGCGTTGAAGAGCTGCGACTCCATTGCGGCTCTCTCAGTTGCTGATGTGGTCGCCGTTTGCAGGGTGTGGCTGGTGGCACTGCTGCCTTTGGGGATTCCCACTAAGTGGCTCTGGTTTGAATGGCTGGTTAACAGGTCTTTCATTTCTTCATAGGAGCCAAGTGTGTTCTGGACCCGATTTGCCAACGCGTCTCCTTTATTAGTCTGAAAGAAATGTGGAGGAGACAGGGGAGAGAAAAATTGACAGATAGGAGTATTAATTAGGTTTCCATTTTTCTGTTTTATTTCTAAGCACTTGATGAAAAGCCCTCTTTACGCATTCAGAGAGGAACAGGAAGAGATGAATTGGTTGACCACTGACAGGGCACCCGGACAAGATGATTAATTAAACACATGCCATCCTTAAGAGGGTCCAGTCTGGGCTGTAGCAGTAAAACTAATGGAGCAGCAATCATTATTAGCCTGACCTCCGGTTCCCAAGAAATCATCGAGAGGAGGACAGTCTTGCTTCGACTGATTTATGATCCAAAAGCCTCTTTAGCTGTTATGTGCTCATTCTGAGATGTTCCCCGGAATAGTTAAGAGTCTTTGACAGCTTCTTTAATGATGAAACTCTACCATTTCATCATTCACTGTTTCAGCTCGAGATCCTTTCCGAAAGGCAAGGACTTAAAGAGCGGTGGTTGTCCCCTGATTACCTCATGTGTCTTCTCAACCACATGGGGCTGATATTATTCATGAGACCAAAATTAATACATTCATGGCACCTGTCGATAATTGAGTGAAGACAAGACAGATGGCAGACAAACCGAAATTATAAATAAGGAGGAACTCTGTTGACAATGACTAAAACAAAACGATTCGTGGCACGCTTGCATTTGCTCAACAGGTGGAAAAACAGGTCGAAACTTTCGTCATGTAACGTTTCCTTAAATAACTCACTTGAATTGCACTTTTGTGTGTGTTTGTCGGTTTTGTTTCTGTCAACAATCATGCAGAGTAATAATAGCCAACGATCCACGGAGAGATCTTGCTGAGCAGGGACTTCTGCAAGTGTGTTTTATAAACCTTGCAAAATTGAAGATTATCCCCAGTATTGATTTGCTTAAATCGAATACAATTTCATCATTGGATGAAAATTACTACTACAAAGCATTATTGCTGCCTTTGACTGTCACAGATGGTTTCAGTTTTGCCCGAATGAATCACTGAAGCACTGGTTAACAACACATCAGTAATGCTGTGATTTCGTTTGAGGATTATTACTATTATTATTACTTACTTTGTCAATTCATTGTCCAATAAATGGCACAAAGAGGTCAGACATTCATCTGTCTGAAAATATAAATGTTGAATCTGATTTATGCACCTTGTGAAAGTTAAAATGATGTACGAGGCAGATAAAAAGGAGAAATGGGAGTTTAAATAAATCAATAAACAAATGAGCCTAATTAATTGGTAACAAAATCATTTTACAGATAATGGAAGCTACCACATAAAAGAAGGAGAAGAACGTATCTACGTATCATATATGCACACGTCTTCTAATTAATTAGACATGCAATGAAAGTTATCATTTTCTATCTTGATTCAAAGGGGCCTTATTTTCATGGGCGGCACAAGCCCAGTGCAGAGCATGGTCTGACTGTGCACAGGCATGGAGCTTTCATTATTCTGGTAGTATTTTAATAGACGCACTCAGAAACAACAACATATGATGTTTTGGGCGTGAATAAAAGCTTACTTCCTGGCCACTCAAATTCATCGCAAGAGAAGTACACGGTTTACACAGCGGAATTATAAACAGATTCGGTGCAGGAGATTGACTTGCGCCAATTTTATTTTTTAAAGAACTGCAAGAACAAAATTTGCGGATGTTGTAATGATAAAATCACAAAATTTACACTTAAACAATATTTATATTTCCAAAAGTCATCGCATATGTATATAAATGTATATAAATCGCATATGTATATAAATCTTCTTAACAAATCCAACCATTCGTTATCTGAACCGGTCATGGGGGTGTTGGAGTCTAACCTTTGGACAGCTTGTGGGGTGCACCCTGAACTAGTTGGCAGCTCATGAATAAAAATCTTGTGGCTGAAGAGGCTGAGAAAACAGGATGGATGAGAATTCACAAAGACGCAAATGGAAAACAGAGAAAGGGATGAATACCTAGGTTTGTGTGAATGTCTGCTAACACGCTCTTGTGTGTGTGTGTGTGTGTGTGTGTGTGTGTGTGTGTGTGTGTGTGTGGGTGTGCGTGTTTCTGTGTATGTGTGAGAGAGAGAAAGAAATAGAGAAAGAGAGAGAGAGAGAGAGAGAGAGAGAGAGAGAGAGAGAGAGAGAGAGAGAGAGATGAGCTCACTCAAAAATAACTGCGAACAAAATATCGCTCTTTAACAGGATTAGTTAGGGGATTAGCTAATAGCTGACAGAGTCAAATCAAATGAGAAAGTCAGACAGTGACAGACACCAACTGATATGAGGGCAGTGATGGAGGAAAAATGGAAGAAAAAAAAGATTGAGAAGAAAGTTTTCTATAAATCCCAGGTGATAACGAGGACATATAAATCTGGAAGGTTCCCCGTGCACTGAGCCAGAGTGGGCTGTGAGATTGAGGTGTCCCTATGACTGTATCTATCTGTAAAGCAACACCTTCACTAAAAACTGAACTTTTCAGCAAGACAAATAAATCAACAGAGCCAAGGAGCAAAGAATGCCAGAACCATTTGTCATGAGTCACAGCAGTCAGAGCAGGAGGAACGCAGGCACATGAAGCAAATAAACATAAAACCCCTGTGGTTCACTGTCACACACTTTGAAAGCCTCTAATTTAAAGGAATTCTGAAATGGACTAAAGTTCACTTTCCATTTGTCTGTTTGTTTAATTTTGAAACTGAAAAAGACTTGTAAAGAGCAGTACATTGGGGAGACTCAACAAATTCTCAAAAAAAGACTTTATCAACATCGCAGGGATAATACTAGTGGGCCTCAATCGGCAGTACATTTGCACCTAAAAGCTAGCAACCACTCATTTGACGACAATGAGGTTAAAATCTTAGCGAAAGAACATACGTAGATGGCTTGAAAGGGGTGTAAAAGAAGCGATTCTCATAAAACAACAAAATCCTTCATTAAACCGGTCTGGTGGGGTGAGGTTCAATTTGGATCGTTCATACAATAGCCTGCTTAGGCAAAACAGGTTAGGCAACATTCGTAATGCTGATGAGGTGATACCGGTGGGAGTGGGGCAAATAGGCCAGTCGTTAGTCAGGAATGTAGGAACAATCAGTGGGGCCACAGGGAAGTGGTCCTCTGCTCCCCCCAACCTGAGAGTAGGGACCTATCATAGCTGTGTATGGCGCCGCCATCTCTGGACATTAGGGATATATAAATAGGGGCGATACGACCAGTCAGACTTTAGTTCGCTGACGAAGCCTCTTGGATAGGAGACGAAACGTCCGACACCTTCAAAAAGTACAGATGACGACTGAAGAAACCTTCTCATCTCTGGTGAATTGTAAAGCAAACACACATCTTAATTCTAAAGCACAACTACCTTGGGGGAGAGGAGGGTTTCTTTTTTTTTTTCGTAAAAAAAAATGTAATTTTATACTTTGTAGTAAACTCATTCACTGCCAGATATCCAGTGCCAGGGGTTTTGTCATTTTCACTTAAATTCCAGGACCCACAGAATACTGAGTTTTCGGTCTAGATAAACATTCAATGCAGCGTAAGAAACCTTAGATTCTCTTCTTTCGTCAGAAAAAAAACAGTTAATTCCTAAGTTATATGGGTCTGGAGTAATATGAGGTGCAAATGGGGGCAACTGTGCAAAAAGCAAATGCTGGCGCCTCCTGGGAGGGAAAAACATTGCCAGAGGTCTGACCAGCGCTTTATCGGCGCCCCCTGGAAATTCGGGATTGGAGCTCCACGTCATATTTTCAATTCCCGAATAAATTTGGGAATGGAAGTGAATGAGTTAATTGTGTTCAATGTTTTTTCAAAGTAGTACTGTATGTTGAATGCTTACATAATAGAGGTATGAGTAAAATACTGTTCACAAAAATCCATTCCATGGTCAAACTGTGGCCATCATTTTAACAATCAGTTCTTTGAGAGAATTATGAGGATGAAAGAGCATTTCATCTTTCCATTTTCGCATGCTGTTTTATCCTCATTAAAGTTCCAGGTGATCTGAGTGAGCGTGCTCGCTACTGGCAGGACGCACATTCAAATTGACAGACACCAGTTTTGATAACGACAGAAACACGGTCTACCTGTCTTGTGGGTGTTTTTTTTAGAGGGCTGAATACAAACAGGCTTACTTCCTTTGGCTTAATATAATGTTTTCATTTCCTCAACAGTTGGCATTCTCCCAAATTGATGTGTGAGGTTATCCTTGAACATTCATCGCTGCTTGCCTGCCTTAAATAAAGCCCATGTTCATCTGGAATAAGTCCCAGTTTTGCAGCACAGTACAGTACAGTCGTATAGTCAGTGTTGCGACTCATCTGACGTCACAGTTGTCTAAATTTAACAGGCCAGGCCAGATAAACAAATGATATCTTTTAGAGCGGGTGATCTTTTTCACATAACCTTTTCAGAAGTGATGAAATGGTGTGTCGCCCAATCATTCTCTCATATACACCGATAATAATAAACACTAATAATGACTTGGAAACAATTAATGGAAATCTGAAGATATTCTCATTATCGGTGTAACCGCTCATGTGGCACCCTCAAAAATCAACCATGATCAAAGTTTAACAATGTAGAGCCCGCTCTGTTTCTCCTGTGTTCTGACAAACACACTCGTTTTGTCAAGATTCAAAGCCAGCATGTCCCAAGGTCGACACTCTTGGCGGCAAAATAAAGTGAAGTGCTTAACTGTAGAGAATTAGAGTCAAATCTTCTGAATCTGTTGGGGTAATTCGTTATACGAACATCTTTAAACATATTTTGCATTGTTTTGTTTCGTTTTGGACTTTGGACCTATTACGTCACATCCTATCACATCACATCTTGTCCGTCTTACATAAATGCTCTCCCAGCGCGTCAATCTCTCTCTCTTCCTCTTTGCCTCTCCTCAACCGACCTCACAATGTCCCTGCTGTCTACAAGATTAAAATAACTTATTCTGTTCAACACCTGGCTTCCTGCTGATTTCACCATCGCACTTCTAACACCCTGAAAAGTGATGAACTAAGAACGAACAATCACTTTTAACCCATCAGAATCCATATTATACACAGGGGGAAGTGGATGGCAGTGGACTCGGATGCATGACTCAACACACTCTGAGTGTCTCAAAGGTGCAGAGATTCTTATGCTTGAGGGCACAATAGATGGCCATCACAGTTACCACGGATTGCATTGATGATTTTTTTCTTCGTTGCTTGTCACATTTTACCTGGTTGTATGTGAGGAGGTAGCACATTCTCAAATCCATCTGACTCTGGTGTAGCTGTAAGGATTCGCCACACTCTACGAAACCGATATTAACATAGCTAGACTAGCTCAACTCACATCGGCATGACCGCAGTACATGTATTCATCCTTTTTTCATCCTTTGGGAAATGCTATGTGAGTATTGTAAACAATGGAGCTCCTGTATTTTTATCTTGGTTCAAACAATACGACTCCCTGAGAGTTGCATCTGTGATTGGCTGAATCTGTTCGGCCGGGAGTTCAAAGCTTTTTTCGATTAAATATATGTGTTAATTAAATTATGAAAAAAAAACTGGTTGTGTAAAGCCTGGTAAAAAATATGCTTAATGATTCAATAATTAAATGTCATTGTTTCATGCTAGTGGAAAATTGCAATTTGGGTACGCTTGTCAAATCTATTGCTTAAATTGTAATATTTGTTGTTTTATGTTTTATTGACATAATTTATCAACAATGTTCCCAAAGATGAATTCAATACTATGCCTGTAATCCAAAACCTGGAGGGTCCAATTGGTCACTCTTACTTACTTTGTAAGGTTCCCCAAACAGGTTGAATCCAGTGGAGAACAAATCTTCATCCTGCTGTACCTCCTGGGTCCTCCTCTCCCATTCTCTCCTTTTGAGGACGCTGCGCTCTGACTCCAAATGGCTAAAAGGAAACCAAGAGAAAAACTCATTAGTGTTGCCTGCTGAGAACAATCCACTGGCAGAAACTACTGCCTTTTTATGTCTGACGTGTGGACAATACTGAGCAACAACGATGGCAAATAAAAGCACGAGAGCCAGTAGATGATCCCCAGAGCAGTCATTTCTGACCTCAAACGGCAAAAACCCGACATATAGAGATCAATTTACACACTCAATTTCCACAGAGCAACATGCAGTACATTAAATATAGACTTTTGTTATACCGTTGCCCGAAGTTGAATGGCATGATTTGAGACTTTCATTGATATTATCTTTGTGTGGTTTTTTTGGGGGGCAATCTTCGCCGTCCAGAGCAACTCACTTGGCGGGCCTTACCTGGCCCCCAGGCTGCGAGTTAAACACCAATTTCTTTTTTCTATCGATTGGGTCATCAATTCATTGAATAGTTGGATGTCATTTTCCTTCTTTTATGCACACTTCAAAACTGATGGAAACTTTTTATTTGAATATATTCTTGACAATTTCATGAAATATACATTGACAAGCAATTGAGCGATGCTTATTTTCAAATGTAGTTTTTGGGAAGTGTGTGCGCGATTTTAGTGGATATCCCTGCATCAGTGGTCATTACTACTTCACAAGTGTCTCTACTGACATGTGTAGCTCCGCACAGAGCTCAATTAAAACTTTCAAATATATGTGAACTTTGTTTGCTAAATATGATATTAAACTGCTGCCCCTCAGAATTATAGCCATTCCCTCCTCTTTTTTTGCTCTCCTCCATATCCACGTGTCTCTTTCAATTCTCCGTGGTGTTCGTCAGCCAGCTGTTGTGAGTCTGAAAATGCCACAAGATCTACAGCTGTACTAGTGACTATTTATCGCATGTGTGTCAAGCGCTATAGCACACAAATTTGATCATTCCCAAAGGGAATGAGTTAGTACCATGAGGTATCCAAAAGGCCACTGTATTCATTCTTTCGTTTTTAACTTTAGTGGTATGTGGATTAGTTGGGTAGATAATTTTGTAGTGTTGGTGACATCATGTATTGACTGAGCCATGGAACATTCCCTTCATTGCGTCGTTGATAAAATCAGAATTGAGTGTGCTTTTAATCAGTTGTTCTGGGAAGTTATTTTTCTTGGCTTACAACTCTCCCATGAGTGCTGCTGGGTATTTGATTCATCATCACTTCCTGTGTTAAACCGCCGGATGCCTTAATTGAAACAGGCGATCTGTGGTAAATGAGTGCCCTGGTGATCTGATTGTTTCTCACATATGTTTTTCAGCAAAGCCTACCTTTTACGATGCTAACTCAAAACTTTTTTCACTTAGCTGCGTTTCAATATGAGTCCACAAAGAAATGTATGAACGGCTCTTAGAATTTTAAAGCCTGTGCGAACAATCACACGCTATGTGCATGCCTCTGCCCCGTTGACCCAGGAAAGGGCATCTGTTTTACTCAATGCACTGCACAGAGAGGAGACAGAGTGCCTAATTAGCCATCAGCACAATTAAAAGACACATTCTCTTTTCCTGCACTAGACCTCTCCTCTGACATTTAATCTCCCAGTAAAATGTGCGAGTGGGAGGTAGGAAGAATAGAGAGAGAAGGTGAGGGGGTGTCGTATAGGCTCACGGGAAGGGAAAAAAATACTTCCACGGAAACCGACCGTTTTTTTTTTTTAAAGGAAAGAATATAAGAGAATGATGAAAGACTGAGTAGAGGGATGAGGACAGGAAAGTAGGATGAGATGAAGGCCTGGGCAAAAAGTAACAGAGTAATGGGAATTCCAGGAAAATGATTGACAAATCCGTTTGGGAGTCTGTGTGTGTGAGAAAGAGAGAGAGACGCAGAGGGAGAGAGAGAAACAGACACAGAGAGAGAGAGAGAGAGAGAGAGAGAGAGAGAGAGAGAGAGAGAGAGAGAGAGAGAGAGAGAGAGAGAGAGAGAGAGAGAGAGAGAGAGAGAGAGAAAGAAACAGCGATAGAGAGAGAAAGAGACAGATGAGCTCACCCAAAAAAATAACTGCTAAGAGTTGATCATTCTTCTGTATAAGCAGATATGTGAGACCTCACTAAGTCACATGCCACACATATACAATACAAGCACCATACACGCACACGAGATATGTAGTATTTACATCACTGAGAAAGTATGATGAGCATCTTAATATGTGGCAATCCATACATCTTAATACTGTATATTAAAGAGTCACAGCAATTCATAGACAATAATAATAATAACATAGTGTGAAAAACACAAAGGACGTTTGTTGCCATTAATGTAAATGTTGTGGGTTACATTGAAAAGTTGTAATCTGAAGAGGTGGGAGAGGCAGACGATGTGTTTACATTGTGCCGCCCCTTTCTTGTAAGTAGTTCATTGTGTTTCGCAGCTATACACAAACAGTAGGAGCGGAAACCATTCCCAGAATTGAACATCGCCCTATTTCCATGGAAAAATCAAAGATGGTGGAAATTGAAGAATAATTAGATATTTATTTTCATTGACAGTGTCTGGTGTAAATTCAACAATAGTTGTTATTTTTGTTGCGTTGCATTGTGCACTGGTGCGGAACTAGAAAATTATGAGCGGTTTTTACTCTTGCATTGACATTAAAATGATCATGACATGTGTGCTTTGTTTGGAGTAAGAAAAGTGTAACTCGTGGCCGAGAGCGTCATCCTTTATGGAATTTGGCCACTGTGAATAGGAAGAAAATTTGTGATGCATAAGAAGAGAGAGCAAGCATGAATGAAATTATCGGGCACCAATTAGTATGTAATAAAAGCTGAAAGTCTTTCTTATCAATTACCGTGGAAAGGAAGTCAATTTTCCCAGTTCTAATGTCATTTGGTGCATCGGTATTTTCAAATTATAATAGCTCAGCTGTGGACATAGCATTTTACACAGTTATGCATTGGTGCAAAGTTTTTTTCCCATGCCCGACACAACCAAAAGCTTCCAGAGTCAAGTTATATTTCAATTGCAAGTACATTAATTTAATTTTGCTGGTTATTGTTGAACCACACATACAATGTTTTGTGAGACATTCCATCCATCCATACATACATATCTACACACACACACATATATATATATACAGTAAAGTCTCATTATATCGATATTCTCGGGAGTCGGAAAAAATGTCGATATAACCGGACTATCGATATATCCGATCCTGCGGCATGTAAATTTTCTCCTTGCGTTCATAGAAATAGTATCGTAATAAGCAGTACTATCGATATAACTGATATTGATATAACAAGACTTTACTATATATATATATATATATATATATATATATATATATATATATATATATATATATATATATATATATATATATATATATATATACGTACACAGACACACACACATATATGTGTACAGTATATCAATTCATTATATTTGTTTTCATTTGCAGGAATGAACATTTTATTTAACATTGGAGCTTTAAAAAATTAATTTATTGAATTATATCATTCTTTAGTCTCAAAATGAAAGAGCAGGTAGCATATTGTTTGTGTTGATTTTTTGAAATGGTGGCAGCTTTCTGTTTGTTTTGTGTGTGCATGTGTCCTGAAGTAATGCTGATAGCCACGGTAAGCTTTGGGAATTTAATCTCAACAGAGCTCCGCTGGTCTCCCCTGATAACTATTCGCACATGCTCTTTTAAGTCGCGCGCACACGCACAAACACACACGCACACACAAACACACACACCTCAACCACTTGCACACATTCACACATGAGAATGCCTTATTGCTTGCTCTGGTACATTCACAGCACACTTTTAAAGCAACAATACTGGTCTTGTATAAGGCCACTGAGTCTCATTTGCACTCTTAAAAATTCAAATTCAGATGGACTTCGGGATGTTGTGTAAAAGATGAATAAAAACAGAACACTGTGATTTGCAAATTGATCGAAGCTATATTTATTTGAAAATACCACAAACACAAGATATGTATTGTAGGGTCGATGTCCTATTTTGTGCTTCATTATGCGCTACATTATGCGTTTTCAATGGGAGACATATCTGGACTGCTTAAAGGCTAATCTTAATACTTAAAATACAGAGCAAACCCGTTGTTGACACATACAGAATGTGGTTTGGCACTGTTTTGCTGAAATTGGCAGCAGTGTCCATGAAAAAGATGTGGCACAAATGGAAACATTTATGTTTCTCCAAAAACTTGATGCACCTTTGAGCATTCATGGTACCTTCAGATATGACTAAGTTCCCAGTACCATGAGCAGTAATGCACCGCCATAACATTACTGTTGCTGGTTTTTGAACTTGGCATCCATAACAGTCCTGAAAATACTTTTTCCTCTCTGGCCTGGAGCAGGTGCCAAAATAAATCAATCAATCAATCAATCAATCAATCAATCAATCAATCAATCAATCAATCAATAAATCAATAAATCAATAAAACAGTTTTAGAAATGAAAATGGTTTTGATGTGAATCTGGCTCAATCATTCGTCAAGTGCTACCCAGTTGGCAAAGTGCACTACACACGATGCATAAATAGCCAGCTTGAAAAACACTTGACAGTCCAAACATTGGAGCGACAGGAAAAAGATGATGCAGCAGGGCTACATAGGACGGAGACCGGAGTCCCGCGTGTTCTGTCAATATTTCAATCAGGTGTCTGCAACTGCGCTCGAGAGAGCCGTGGTCATGCATGTTTTCCATCTCTCTCTACTGCAACACACCTGATCCAAATGATCAACTCACCAGAAAACTATGTAAAACCAAAGAACGAGTCTGATCATTTGAATTAGGTGTGTTGGATGAGAGAGCATCGAAAACAAGCAGGACTGCACCTCTCTTGTTCCACGGGTGCCTACGCTTGGCTCAGATGCTGTCAGGAAAAAGGACAGCTGGCCACAACGTGTGACAAGACAGATTCATGCATATTCAACAATGTTGTTGTTTCTGCCATGAAGAGTAATTATCAAGACAAAAATTTATGAGGGTCTAATATCACCAACTGCTCTGGCATTTTTAGACTGCTGAGGCATTTTTAAGCCTCCCGTCTGTACCCTACCAATGTGTGACTCAACAGGCACATACTTTGAAAATGATCATGACTGGGAGAATGGCATACCAAAATAACCATGTTAATGGGTGGGGCCTTAATTAAAGAGGTAAAATCCACCCATACTTAAGGTGTGTTTGGTCTTGAACAAATACTGTTAGCATTACTCTGTGAGGCGGATCTACTAAGTCAAAAGCACCGCCCTGCTTCTCATCTTGTGCCTTTTGTTTCACAAATTTCGTTTCTCGAAAAAAGTTACGATTTCCTCGTGGGAGGGGAGTTAATCCAAAAAAACAATGATCATAATAAAATCCAACAAATTCTCCTTGAAGTGTTTAGATCGCGGTCGGTCGCAAATATGAGTCAAGACTTTTGTTGTTAAGAGCGATACAGATAAGCTTGACTGAATGTGCAATCTCTTATTTGGGCTTTATTTGGGGATAATTGCCCAGATGCACATCACATGAAAGCTACACAGGTAACTCACATGAATGGCTTTCCAACGGTTGTAAAACTTGTCTGATGTGTCTCATGACAAAACAATAATTGCTCTATTTAACATTCCTAGGCTGCGTATAAAAAGGACTGTTTGCCGTTATTGTTCGTATCAAGCATCACCGTGGCAAAGGTAATGTCAGGCAACATACTATATTGCTAACAGGAACATTTTAAATGAGACGGATTACTGATATGATTAGGCGGTGACCCGCATGGTCAAACGCACAAATCAAGAACTGTATTCTTCTGTCACTGCACAGATGGCATCTGCTCTTCGCTCATTGATCCTCCTTTGTGGGATATGTGGACTGTTGACTGGAGTAGTAAGTCAAAATTTTACCCGCTGACTTCGATCGATGTACATTTACGATTGTGTTTGATTGTGAGCCATGATTTGCCCCCTTACTTTTTTTTCACAGTCATGCCAAACGTTGAAAGGTTAGTCTTTGCCTCACCCTTGGGTTCCTTCCTCACCTTCTTTCCCAGATTGAGTGGTTGCCTAAAAGGGCTAACATTTTGTTGTAGGGTACTGCCCTAAAGGCTGGACTCGGTTGAATGATCGCTGTCTCATCTTCCAACATGACCAAAGAAGCTTTGCTGATGCAGAGGTTTAGAATCCTTTCACCCATCATTCCTAACAGTATACTGTCATTATACAAAAAACTTTTATTTTACCTTTTCTCTGTTTGGTTATGTCACGGCAGAGCATCTGCAACATTCTTGGTGGTAATCTGGTTTCAATCAGCAACGCCCTGGAGAACCGAGTGGTTATTGAAATGATTCGGGAAGGTGCTGGTGTTTTTGAAGAGACCTGGATTGGATACCATGACACCATCTTGGTAAAATCTCGCTCGGGACTAAAGTTCTGATTCATTCATGTCGATTGCGCTCGCTAAAAATCGACTTGTCACATAGAACAGGAATGTGTCCCCCCGGCTCCAACTTTTCACAGGCTTAATCCAAGCCAGTAGATTTGAGCATCGGTCTTCATGATATGGGGAAACCGCATTGCCCTGGAATAAATCATGTAGCTTCACCGACCGAGGTGGCCGCTGGTCAGATCCACGCTGGCTTCTGGATGACACTTTATAAATATGTTTTGCTTTCACTTTTGACAATCACATTCCATTCACTGCGTTCTCCGCCTACCCGTTCCTAGTATGACGTCAAATATCCGTTTCACCATGATCACGGTGATAATGTTTATACACAATCAATGTGGATTACCATAAATGGATGGATTACCAAATGTCAGATGAAAATCCAAGCGATCTTTTTCTTGTTACTGATTCAAATGGGGCATTTTGTTTTCCAGGAGGGTAGTTTCATGTGGACCGATGGCAGCAGTTCCACCTTCAGTGACTTTGAGCCTCAGACGCCAACACCAAATGAAGACTGTGTGGACATTGAGACTCCATGTAAAAATGAATTAACTTCTTTCTTTCATAGAAATGTTATCGAAATTCAGTTTTATGAGCATTTCAAGTCATATTGATTGTTTTGTTTTTTTCTTACAGCTGAAATGTGGCACCAACACGTCTGTGAAGATCTCAGTCCGTATGTTTGTGCCATGAAAGTGATTGTCAAGGACCACTAATTCGGCCATCATATCATCTTTACAACATTCTGGATGAGATTAAAAATACTTTCGGGAAACTGTATCAGTGATTTCTCAGTTTATTCACCTATTCCTTTCTTTTCTTGTGATTCTTCTGCACCATTTAGTTGTAATTGATTGTGGTCATTTGAGAGAAAAATTCAGGCTTATGACTAATAAATGAAGGTATCTGCTTCAGCATGAGATATTTTTTGGTTTGCTTTTTGCTTTTTAATGGTGCATTTACGTAGCAGGTCCAAATGCACGATTCTGTATGAACTGTAATGCCAATGTGACATTTGACAGTATATTTCCACGTCCTGTTCAAGTGACGCATCACATTCAGGAACACGTGATACATCCCACACATCTAAATAAGTATCGACTGCAGGCTGTGACAACAACAAACTGAAAGATAATACAAACATTAAATATTAGAAAGCATTTAAATTGACCCCGAAGACCTCTTCTCTCCTCTTGATTGAAATGAGAGTAATCGCCACATAACTGTACACTATTGGATGATGGACAAACATCAAGTGTAGCATATACATACACCAAGATGCATATTCACTGCCATTTACGTATTCATTCGGGAATCGTAAATATGACGCAGAGCAACAATCTCAAATGTGTTCGGTTTTGTTTTTTCATGCTTGGGTGCCGATAAAGCGCTGGTCATGGCCACTGGCAATGTTCTTTTCTTTTCCACAATGGGGGAGCATTTCCCTTTTTCCATGTGCTTTGTTCCAGCTTCAGCTGTTTTTAAAGCACTATATAAGCCAATATGTATGTATTGCATTGTATTTTAGACAGCCACCGTCATTTCAAGCTCATATAAGTCCAGACCCATATAATTTAGGAATTAGGAATTAATTTGAAACTTTTTTTCTGATGAAAAAAGAGAGTCTAAGGTTTCTAACGCTGTATTGAATATTTATGTAGTCCTAAAACTCAATATTCTGTGGGTCCTGGAATTTAAATGACAATGGCACTGGAGTGAACACATTTGCCCCCCCCCCCCCTTCCGCCCGTCTCAGCACGATGGGTGACAGAGCCTTCAGCTGCTCTGCCCCCAAACTCTGGAACTCACTTCCTCCCAACATTCGTAAAATCGATTCTCTTCCCACCTTCAAGTATGATCTCAAACCCACCTATTTAAAATTGCATTTTCTGTGTAGCTCTCTCTCGTGTTTCTATTTATAATTGTATTTTATTTATTGCATTCTATTTGTGATTGTAATTCATTTATGAAAGTGCCTATGCTTGTATGTATGCTTGTATGTATGTATGTATGTATGCATGTATGTATGTATGTATGTAATTATTATTATTATTATTATTAGTGCACGTCTGGCAGCGAATGAGTTAGTGTTCTCCACACATGAAAAGCACCACATTAACACCCTACATTTTCACATTGGATTCGATTGGCGATTCTCAACCGTGTGCCTTGGTATACTGGAGGGAAATTATCACTTTGTCGAAGTAATACATTTTTATCCGTTAATAGTATATCGAGATCGGGATAGGCAACTCCATTACTAGAGAGCCAAAGTCCTGCTGTTTTCAATCTCTCCCAGCTGCAACACAGCTGATTCAAATGCTCAGCTCGTCAGCAAACTGCATGGCCGAAAAATAATTTTAATTAGGTGCGTTAGAAGAGGTTCCCTTTGGAAACAAGCAGGATTGCGGTTCTCTCCGACCAGTGTTGACTACTCTTGACCGAGAAAGAAGCGCATATCACCAAGAGTTTGTGAGTCTGCTCAACTGTGCACTCATGCAGTATTTGTGTAGTTTTATGGGAAAACTGTCAGAGGAGTTCAAGACAACCAACCACCTGAAATATGTTTCAACTAATTTAAAGCCACGCTGACATTGGGACTAAAGTTTTACTTTGCCATCTGAGCTCAATGAGCCTGTTCACACATTTTGCAGTTACTATAGGGATTAGAGCGTTCCTCCGAAGATTAAATGTGTTTGTTTCGGCTCATGTGAACACAGTATATCACCATTTATCACATCTGAAACTATGTTTTATAAATACACACGTTATAATTGAGCAAAAAGATCCTATTTATTGGATCACATTGAAGCAAATCATTCATAACAGTGAACACTGATAGCATGCAGTAGCTCCGCTCATTTAAATGAGAAAACATGCAAATGGGGGGCTTTTATGTTTAAATGCTTCCCACAGTCCCGATGAGCCTTTTTCGGCACAGACTGGATGATATTACACTGTCGCAAAGGCACAGGTGTTAGTGAAGCCATTAATGGGGGGGGGGGGGTATGTTTCTCATCCAGGCTTGCAGCAAAATAATGGAGTATAGCCTTCAGATAGACATACATTGCTTTAATAAAAGGCAAATGGAAACAAACAAACAAAATAGCAATAGATTTAGTGTTCTCGCGAATGTGATTTGAGGAGCAAAATTCCACCAAGTGGCACAACGTAGCACAATTCACTTCAGACTCATGTTTTTACTGTAACAGTTTCAGCGACAGTGCATAACTACTTTGGCAGTAGTTATTATAGCAGCAGGACATGGTGTCACTCCAATTCATTCAACTAAGAACACATATGTGACATGGAGCGCTGCTGTCTGATAACATTATCAGTAAAAGCATTTGATTGAAAGAGAAATGTCTCTCTCCATCGCAACAAGATGACCAGATGGATTGAAATGTTATTTTTTTTTCATTTCTTTTACAAATATATTGAACACGCCATTACTTTTAAATATCATTACATCAGCCAGCAAATATAAATTTTGGGGGAAAGGAACACTGTGATTGTCACTACTGTGCTCTTGAGTCACAATGCAATTCTACATTCTAAATGACAATTTCGTGGCTAAATTTGTTTTGTATTTACTTTGCCTGTGAAGTCCCAAGCACTTTGAAAAGTCAGTGGTCAGAAATGTCAGACATGGTGCATTTGTTAGTGGTTTGAGGCAGGATGGTTGTTTGTCTCTGTGTAACATCATGAGCTCATCAACGCGATTCACATTCACTAGTTTGTAAGAGCTGAAAAAAACTCTTTCAAAGCTCAGATGAGTTTCTTTCCTTTCATGACTTAACTTAATAATTTTCCACACCTAAATTGCTGTTGAGTTGTTGTGCCACAACTTTCCGTCTTGAACAAATAATTGCGATTATCGAGAATAGTGATGATTGACACACGACACGGCTAAGCCGTGATAGGACGTATTTCAAGGTCAATCATCAAAGGGGAAAACCTGCTTTCTTGTCATTTGCTCCCGTCTGTCATGACAGAATGAAATGGCACTGGGATTGGATTGGATTGGATTGGATATGCCTTTATTAGTCTCACAGTGGAGAAATTTACATTGATTGAGAAACCCTCTTGACTATTCACACATTAAAAACTGAATACATGCTGTAATTATTCATCCTTCTATTTTCTATTTCCTCATTTGAGTGACAGCTGAGCTGGAGCCTGGCACAACCCTCTCTGTACACACGATTATGCTCATGTTCACAAATTAGTCTTCAACCAAATACATCTATTTTTGGAACGTTGGAGGAAGCCAGAACACCTAGAGATAATTCCAGGACAGCACAAGAACGTTTAAACATTGAAGTCCAAGATGGTGCCCAGATAGGCAGCTGTTGGCAAGTGTTCTCACGAGTCTTGCATTTTTGTTGTCGTTTTTGTGTTGTCTTTGTGTTTTATTTTGTCAGTTTGTCTTGAGACTAATAAAGGCTAATCTAATGTAATCTAATATAATCCAATATAATATTGTCATGATCTGGTTGGCGACCAACGGGGGGCGCTGTCGGCCCCGCCTGCACCTGCACAGGTGCTGGTCGTCCCGATCAGATTGGCGACCAACGGGTAGCGACGCCAGCCCTGCCGGCAGCCTCGCAGGTGCTGGTCGTTATAATCACTGTCACTTAAAAGGACACCCGGCACGACCATCCGTGGTCGGTTCATTGTTTGCTGCATGCATTGTGTATGTGTTTGTTTAACCTTGGCGGACTTTTACTTTTGGTCTTCTTTTGCTACTTTGTATTTTTTCAATTCAGATGATTTTGATGTTTTACATTTTGTTCCTGCTGAACTTTATTTTATTACAATTTGTCAAACAACCTCCTGCTCCCTCCTGCCTGCATTTTGGGATCCGCACCCGCCATCACCACCTCGCAAACCGTGACAGAATGAACCGACCCACCATCGGATCCTGCAGGTACATCGGACCCGTCTCATTTCCACCCTGTGCCTGGCAATGCTACGTCCACGTTAGCCCGAGCCTCGTCGAGTTTGAATTTCGTCACTCGACGAGCCGTAACGTCCACGTAAACGTCCGGCCGAGACCTCCTTCCAGGTGGCCGCCCAGGGTGACACTGGGTGACTGGCTGTGCACGCCCACGTCCAACCACGCTGTCGTCGTGCATGACGAATTGAGTCTCATCCACGACGAGCCGTGCAACGTCCGCGTCAACGTCAGTCCGAGACCCCACTCACCGCTGGATCCCGGAGCGGCTCTGGACTGGTCTCGTTCCCCCGGTGCCGGGCAGTTCACACCCACGTCGGCGTCCGGACAAGACCTGGTCCCATACGGCCGTACGGGGTGCCATTCTGCGCCTGGAAGTGCGACGTACACGTTGAGCCATGCGCCGTCGCGTGAACGTGTGAGAGGGATCGCACTCACGCCCACGACGATCCGTGCTGCGTCTTCATCCACCCCAGGCCGAGTCCCGTTCCCATCGGGCCACCGCCCGTCGTGTGCTGGAGAGGCAGCGGTTGCCCTCTCCACCGACCGTTCCCTGGCGAGTGGACCTTTTGGGAGACTGTTGGGACTTCTGGAAGCAGCCCCTTGAAGGGGGGGTACTGTCATGATCTGGTTGGCGACCAACGGGGGGCGCTGTCAGCCCCGCCTGCACCTGCACAGGTGCTGGTCGTCCTGATCAGATTGGCGACCAACGGGTAGCGACGCCAGCCCTGCCGGCAGCCTCGCAGGTGCTGGTCGTTATAATCACTGTCACCTAAAAGGACACCCGGCACGACCATCCGTTGTCGGTTCATTGTTTGCTGCTTGTTGGCTGCATGCATTGTGTATGTGTTTGTTTACTCTTGGCGGACTTTTACTTTTGGTCTTCTTTTGCTACTTTGTATTTTTTCCATTCTGATGATTTTGATGTTTTACATTTTGTTCCTGCTGACTTTATTTTAATACAATTTGTCAAACCACCTCCTGCTCCCTCCTGCCTGCTTTTTGGGATCCGCACCCGCCATCACCACCTTGCAAAACTGTGACAAATATAATGTAAACACCACTTGTTGATTGAAGAGCAGGCACGCTGATCAACAGATCGCCATTTTTTGTAGTAATAATTATCTTCTTTTCGTTTTGGCTTTTCCCTTCAGGGGTCGCCACAACAAACAACAGTGTCCTCTATCTAACCCGGTTTTGTGCATCCTCTTCCCTCACACCAGCTGCCTTCATGTCCGCTTTGACAACATCCATAAACCTCCTCTTCGGTCTTCCTCTCGGTCTCCTGCCTGGCAGTTCAAGGCTCAGGATCCTTCTCCCGATATAGTCGCTCTCTCTCCTCTGGACATGTCCAAACCATCTCAGTCTGGCCTCTCTGACTTTCTCTCCAAAGCCTCTAATATGAGTTGTCCCTGTAATGTGCTCATTCCTGATCTTATCCAACCTGGTCACTCCCAAAGAAAACCTAAACATCTTCAGCTCTGCTACCTCCAGCTCTGCTTCCTGTCTTTTCTTCAGTGGTACTGTCTCCAGTCCAAACATCATGGCTGGTCTCACCACCGTTTTATACACTTTTCCTTTCATCCTAGCTGAAACCCTTCTATCTCACATCACACCTGACATTTATCTCCAGCCGTTCTAGCCTGCCTGGACACGCTTCTTCACCTCTTTTCCACACTCTCCATTGCTTTGGACAATAATAATAATAATAATAATAATAATAATCTTCTTCTTTTCCTTTCCTTTCGGCTTTACCCTTCAAGGGGTTGCCACAGCAAATCAGTGTCCTCCATCTTTAGAGGTTTGATCTGCATGTTTGTTTTGGCCAAGCTTTTACGTCGGATGCCCTTCCTGACACAACCCTCTGTATTTATCCGGGCTTGGGACCGGCACAAGAATACTTATGTCCCTTTGTGGCTAATAATAATAATAATACATTTCATTTATAAGCGCCTTTCAAAACTCTCAAGGACACTTTACAGTAACAGGATATTTTTTTCTGCGGGTGAGCAGCGGCAGTCACACGCGCCAGCCTTCCTTCAACCCGGAAGTAACACAGAGTAAAAAAAAAAACAAAAAAACTAAATACATTTGTGTAAACAAACAAATTACGAATGGTGAGAAACAGCAAACTGGAAAGGGATAAAAATACACAAAGTTGTCCATAAAAACTCCTTATCATTTATTTCAAAATGAACAAAAATTACAAAACTTTAAGAGCCTTCGAAATTAACGTTTTATTTAAAAACTCCGAAGTTGGCAAACATGATGAAACTTTGCGCCCGCATCAAACCATTTCAACAGACTTCAAAGTGACAATGTGACTTTTTTAATGAGTGAATCCGAACATCATGAAGCAATTATTTTATTAATCCAAGCCTGCGCTTCTAAAAGATGAAACACAGCTGATTATTATACCTATATCTTAAGTGGTGTCATAGGCAAAGCCCTTCATATCCACTTTCGGTCTTCGCATTTTATTTAGCCTGCATTAAGTCGAGCGGCTCAATTAAGTCTAAACCCTCGGATGTGCTCACTGTGTGTGTTCATGGAGTGGAGGGAAGGGGGCCGGGGGTGTCTGTGCAGCTCTTAAGAGTGTTGTGGAATGACAGGGAGGAGTGAGGGGGATAATGAGAGAAGGGGAGGGGTGGTGAGCTGTCAGGCTGCAGACAAAAGCTTTGTTTGAAGTGTCACTTCAACGACACGTTTTTGTCAGTGTGTGTTTGTGTGCTCTTTCTGCGGTTTGTGTGTTATTTCTGAAGGCATTAGACATCCGAGGAAATATCAGCAGGCATTCCTGGACCCACAGTGAAGAAGAGATTGCGCCACAGTGCCATCAAGATGAAAATATACAGCTTGTACTTTTTCTCCCTTGTAGAGATGAACAATATCAAAAATCTCATGCCTCAGTGTGTCTGTGTGTGCGAGTGTTACGCGTCGCAGCAGGCATTATAATGACACACGGGCTTCAAACACATTTTTACCTTGTGGCTTTGTTTCCATGCCTATCACACAGATGCTTGTGTTTGACACTGATGGATGGATAAATAGACCAAGAGCGAGGCCAAGAATAAGGGGGCACTACTTTGTGGTTTTCACCTTTGCATCACATCATAAAGGAGCAAACAATGACAACAACAACAACCACACAGGATTAGCGTTATCTCTCATCCGTGTGTGTTTTTTTTAACTCATGTTTATTCGCTTTCTTGTTTTATGATGAGAAAAGTCTCAGTTTCCTAGTTTGTCAAAAATCCTTTTAAAGAAACACGAGTGCTCGACATTCCATGAGCGCTCGCCAGAAATATGTCACTTAATGATGTAATTTTACAAAGAGTTGACAACAACAGTTAATTATGTACCTTTTGTCATCGAGGTGAAAGACATTTCATTGTTCCACCTGTCACTGTATGGCATGAATCAACAATTGTTACAGCTGCGGCTGTTGTGAAAGCGAGATATACATGAATAAACATGTATTGTGTTGTATGAAATATATAAACATGTTATCATTTCAATAAGTAACAACGATGAATTTTCAGCGAGACACCTGACAGTCACTCACAGCACACTGGTGGCACACTGCTTGGAAATCACTGTTCTTTCAATTTAAATGTATGTCACTTTCTGCTTGTGTGTCAAACGTTGCCTAAGATAGTTGGCGAATGGTTTGTCACATTGGCACGCAATTAACACAAAGCTGGTCCATGTTGTGGAACTCTGAGAGGCTCCCTCAAATAATCTGGATGGAAATCAACTGTCCCATCTGCTTGCCGAGAGTTGCCCTCATGAATCTGGTTGGTCGAATGTGCTCCCAGATGGTCTGAAATTGTACCACCAAAACTCCCTGCCCCCGCACACATGGCTGAGCTGCCCTTGTGCAAGGCACTGCAACTGCTACCCGGGCAATTAAATAAAAGCTGCCAACGCTCATGTTTCACCAATTATGTGTTCTCGTTATGCTGCGTCACAAATAAACAGTATGCTAAAACTCGTTGTTGAAAAACTTTTTAACTCATTGACTCCCATCCTCGCATTTATTTTGGAATAGAAAATATGACGTGGAGCACCATTCCCGAATTTGTTTGAATTTTTCTTGCAGGGTGGTGGTGGGGGGGGGGGGGGGGTAAGAAGTGCTGCTCAGACCTCAGGCAATGTTTTTCCCTTCCACAAGGGGAGCAGCATTTGCCTTTTGGACAACGCCCCCAATTGCATCTCATGTTACTCCAGAACCAAATAAGCTACAAATAAACTTTTTTTCTGATGAAAGAAAAGAGTCTAAGGATTCTTACGCTGCATTGAATGTTTATGTAGTCCTAAAACTTGATATTCTGTGGGTCCTGGAATTTGAGTGAAAACACATTTTTGCACGTCTGGCAGTGAATGAGTTAATATTCATAATTGTCTCATGACCACTTATGAACGTAAAAAACAATGGCCACAGATTTACCATGGAATGCGTTCATGTCAAAAGCCATTTTTTTAAACCAACATCAAAATCCTTAGGTACTGTGTGTGTGTGTGTGTGTGTGTGTGTGTGTGTGTGTGTGTGTGTGTGTGTGTGTGTGTGTGTGTGTGTGTGTGTGTGTGTGCGTGTGTGCGTGTGTGTGTGTGTGTGTGCGCGTGCGTGCGTGTGTGTGTGTGTGCGCGTGTGTGTGTGTGCGTGTGTGTATGTGTGTGTGTGTGTGTGTGTGTGTGTGTGTGTGTGTGTGTGCGTGCGTGTTAAATCAGTGTGCTGTACATATTTAATGATGCGCCTGCCTGCTTGATTGTGAGTACTCAGACATACCTTAATGGCTTTTAAGGACCACTGGAATAAAAGGAATGGAAAGAGCGATAAGGAGGAGAGATCAGGAGGGCGAGATTCTGGAGTGTGTGTGACACAATGAAAACAGGCCACTCAGACACATTTCCGAGAGCAAACACTTTTGAGCAGAATCATTTTCAGAGCAAACACGGACTCGCGTGTCTCTAAAGGACTCAATTCACTGGAAATGCATGAGAAACCTGTCGCTACTTTTTCCGTAAAGACAAAATATCATTATAGAATAGCCTCTTAAAATGTGCCAACATCAGGATAATCAAGTTTCACATTTTTCTTCTTTACATTTAGTCTGGTGAAGTAAGAAAATAATCCCAAAATTAATGCTTCCTCCAGTTTGTGCTGTACCGCTAAGCATTATCCTTCAATCAGTTGGCTCTCTGTCAGTTGGAACTCTGACATGATTTTGTCACCAATACGGATGATTGTCCAAATTGCCGGCTGAGCTTGTCTGGGATACTCTCTTTCGAAAGTGATTGACAAGTTCAGTCTTCGCGGAGAGTGAGATTTGATTTCATTTGGCACACATGTTTTCAGACAATGTGCGGCATGCCCCCGGCGGTATAAACAGTTGAAAAGTTGCATCGCAAAGCAACCGTGGGGAATCCTACGTCGTACAACTCGTTAAACAAAGTTGCTGTGGCAATTAGCTTCCCACCGTTCATTGAAACAAAGGCCTTTTCACTGTTGTGGGAAAAAAAATCTGGTTGCTGTTTATTTTATGAAGGTGTTTATCATAAGCAAAATCAGCAAAATGAATTGTGTGAAATCAGGGCTTTGCACTGTGAGCGTTTTTGGAGTGAAAACGTAAACGTGATACGATGAGGTTCGACTGTATCTTGCATTTAAATTTCATCATATATTGTAATGTGAATAACTCATAACTACACAAATAATGTCAAACTAATGAAGTGCTCGGCTGACTAAAAATGGCCGCAAGTGTAGGTCACTTTCATGCCGTCTTCTCACAGCCATTGAGTGCATTTATGTTGACACTGTTTAATGCAGAAAATGTAGACTAAATATTTGCAGAAAAAGAATGGTAGTCCCCGCTTTCTTATACTGAAAAAAAAGCCAAACTAATCGTCATCAACTCGTCATCAACTCCTCTGGTTAGCATTTTCGCGCTTCAGCGTTCGATCCCAGCTCTGGCCTTCCTGTGTGGAGTTTGCATGTTCTCCCTGAGTTTGCGTCAGTTTTCTTGTGTCCTCCAGTTTCCTCCCAAACTCCCCCCCCCAAAAAAAACGTACAAGGCAGCCAGGCTAATGGAAGAATCGAAATTATCTCCAGGTATGAGTATGAGCGTGGATGCTTGTCTCTGTGTATCCTGTGATTGGCTGGCAACAGGTTCAGGGTTTCCCCCTCCCACTGCCCAAAGACAGCTGAGAAAGGCTCCAGCGTGCCTGCGACCGTCGTGAGGATAAAAGGATTAGACAATGGTTGAATGGGTGGTTACTTAACTTCATCTGTATCGACCTCACGTTCCTCTTCTAGGAATTAAAGAAGACGGATGCCACTTCTTTATCCAGTAAGTTAAAATTAAAAAGGGCCAAGTCCTGTCTCGTCGCAAGGCACCTTGTGCCTGCCTGTAATTCGCGGAGATGTTGCTCTAAACGGCAGTGCTTTAAACAACATAAAATGAAAATGTGCCAAGTATTGTAAGTTTCCTGATAAATATAAAAACCACAAAGACAAAGATTGATTTATATTTGGAAAATGTTTGGAAAGAAGTTAAATAAATGATTGTGTTTCGCCTTTAAAGGACAACCAACGCCTCCGGACAAGTTGTATCCATAATTTGTAAAATCACTTCAAATGACTTCTACTGAACGTATTTTACAAAGATTCCACAGCATATAGGTATATTTTAAGTTTTAGGACTTGCGCTGAATATTCAGGAAGTCTTGTTTTCGAGTTGATGACGATGCCTGAAGTGACGTCACATCTGGAACGCCCCTGACCGAGAAAGCGACACACAATGCATTTTGGGTACTTCGTTTGGTCTGAAAACTTCGTGTTGATGCCGAAATTAGAAGGAAAACACATAAATGATGCAATGGTGAATCGTGTGTTGCACCAAGACTACTATTTGATATTCGCTGACCGCAGACAAATCAGCCCATTTCTGACGGCGCTTGGGCGCCATCTTGTGCATTTTCTGGGATGCGACATTGGAGTCCTGACGGCTCGAATTGATCCGGAAGGACTTCTTTAATCGATTGCAAACATTTATGCTTTCCTCTTCAGAACTATTTGAATCATATTCATAACTGGATGAGTAACAAGAAAGGATCTTCTCCGAATCTCAAGCCATTGTTTTGATTCTAGAGCAAGGCAAGACGTCCTGGCGCGACGTCACGAACAAGGGGACGGGACCTTCTGAAACTCGGACCTACGGGGTCATTTTGAAGTAGTTTTGGGACACTTTAACTCATTTTTATTGGTGTTTTTCATTTGACTAAAAGTATCAGCCTGCGTGTTTTGGCTACAAAACGTTTTTCTGATGTCAGTTAGGAAACAAAAAAATGGTGTCGGTCCTTTCACATTCTCGTTATTGTAAAATCAGAATTCTAAATTAACAACTTGAGTCAACATGAAATTCAAGACATGTCTAGCATTCCCCACATAATATGATGAATAAAATGTGTCTTTTAAAATGACTGATTTCTCTTCGTGCCTGCACCAAGCACACACAGTATGTAAGACTTTCATCTTAAATTAGCACATTTTACATGCATTGCCAAATCGTGCGCCTCAGCATTGAACTCACCACAATAGTGAACACAGCAAGCAAATCCCATTAGTGACACGCTGGGCTAATGGGCAGCTCCCTGTACTGGGAAATCAAACTAGGGGGGCAGGGTGGGAAGGTGTGGAGGCATGTTCACACCACTCCTGCTTTTTTCAAAGCTACCCCAAAATGATGAATGTTCCATACATTAGAAAATACAAATTGTAATCAGTAAAGAATAGAAGTGTCAATGCCATTTTTTTCACAACATTCAAAAACTCAAGGATTTATTTGTGCTTTTAAACTTCTGACATTGCAAGCCCAGTGATAACATAAATGCACCAAAAAGACGGGGGAACATATATGCCTAATTGGAATGAATATGAGCTGGAAACAGATTCTTTCAGTTCTGCAATATTTTTTATGTGGCTTTTCTTCGGCACAATAAACGATGGCAAATTCAAAATGATGGAGCACACAAAATAGTGATTGCCCATCGTTGCCTCGTGAAAGGAATAGTGATTATGCTCTGATTTGCCAGATATTTACTTCCTGTCTTTCAGATGATAATAATAAGGGTTAATAATTGAACACACACTGAAAAGGAAACCATTCAGCCCCGCTCCCCGTACCATCACCAGATTTAATATGCTAACTACAGTATTAGCTGATGAGAAATAATTAGTGCCTTGTAAACTGATTAATTAGGTAATGAATGAACACATTTAAATACATCCTGGATCCTGTGAAATGAAAACTGGAGAAGGACGGACACAGCCAAATAATCAGATAACAGGTTAGAGAGGGAAGGACAAAAGATGGAGAGAGTGAAGGAGGAGGACGGGGGAGTCCGACGAAGAAGGCGTGTGGAGATGCTAATGCTTGCAAGTCGTGGTCTGGCTGGCACACTGATGCGCGCGCGCACACACACTCACACACACACACACACTCAAGCACGCACACGCACTGGTGATAAGAAAAACAATGTTAGACAGGCAGTTTATCATAAGGGCAGGATGAGACAGAGAAAGATTAGACACCATCCTTGTGTGTGTGGTAGGGTGCACATTTCCCGAGTGGAAGTCAGTTAAAGATGAGGCCAATTTAGTCTCATTTTGCATATTGATGTGTGAACTAAGTATAAACAAAAAGCACATTTCATAGCCTCAATTATATTCATTGGTATATATCGTGTTTCAATTTGCTCTCAATACATTATTTGGTTTTCTCACTGTTAATGTTTTCAAAGACAGTCAATGTGTTTATCAAATGTTTCGTCTGATATGTAGTCGCTGCACTGAGATAATCATGGCCATTATCACACTTTTGATCTTTGTCTCCGACATTTGCAGCGATGTCCCACGCTTGTCAGAGCCGCTGGCATCCCAGCATGTCGTCGCATGCACAATTTATGTGCTTCCTCTGTTATCCACAATGATGAAAATACCAGATTTTGGACATGTAATTAAGATGACAGTCATGTAATCCTCAAGCTAAATTCTTACTTATTTGCATGCGTATACCGTGCAGAACATAATCAAGGTCAGTGATGTGATTCTAATCATATGGAGCAGTTACAGACGCGGTTAGAGTTCTGTACATAAAACATGTACATTTTCCATTAGGCTAGGTCACTAACCTGATCGACATAATCATTTCATTCTCTGTCCGCGATGATTTTATGTACTGAAATGAATATGAAAAAAAATTAAAGGGGATATTTCCCAGACTAATCCAAAGTGGAAAATCCACAAGAAAGCGAGACCATGTAAAACATTTTTGCTTTTCATTAGTGATATACCCTCCTTTATGCCCCAGATAGATTTTAAATGATGTGAACACTTAGTTAATCAAAACACTTTTTTTTAAGTATTCCTTTGGCTCTACTTTCACTCGCATAGTTCTCCAAACCGTAAGCAAAGTGTTCTTGCTTTTCGCTGTTTAATTGTCATTTCTAGTTTAGGTTTAATGCAAAACTGAAACAATAGGTTCCATTTTCATACATGTCTTCTGGATTTTAGTGCCAGGGCAAATATAGCTTCATGTTTTTTTTATTTGTTTTTATTTTCAAACTGTGCTGAACCATGATTGACGTTGTGGCACAGAGAAGGAGTTCCGAATATCATTTGACCACACATGGACTGAAAGTAAATGAGTCTAGACCAGGGGTGGGCAAACTTTTTGACTGGCGGGCCATAATGGGTTCTAAAATTTGACAGAGGGGCCGGCCAGGCCAGGAGCATTTGGAGGCAGTTTTTGGGCCGGATATACTAAAGCAGGGGTGTCAAAGTCATTTTTTGCCGCGGGCCACATTGTAGGTATGGTTTCCTCCCGAGGGCCGTTATGAATTTGGGGAAGCCATTAGAATGTTTAATCCGATCCACATATTACATATAGAGCACACAACAAATGAATGAATAACTAGTTATTAAATCTGAAGTCAAGAATAATGACTGTTATTGTGGTTTACATCCAAAAATATGACATTTTGGTTAAGAATTTAGCAGGCATCATGGAATTTCATACGTTTGATTTGCTTTCGCGGGCCGAAAAAATTGATGTGGCGGGCCGGATTTGGCCCGCGGGCCTTGACTTTGACACCTGTGTACTAAAGCATGAAATGTAGTGTGTGCAAACCTCAGCACAGTAAGCACACTACAACCCAAATCATTAAATGTCTTCATACATTTGCCTCAAGGAATATGCAAGATATGGCATTTACATACTATTTCGCGGATACCTGGAATATGGGGCCAGCAACTTTTCAGAGTTGTCTGCCCTGGTGTCCGCTAGCTTTTTGTCATGAGTCAGTTTTTACTATAATTTGGAAACGTTCGGAGGGCCGGATTAAAAAGCCTGACGGGCCGTATGTGGCCCGCGGGCCGTAGTTTGCCCATGTCTGGTCTAGACCAACTTGGACATTGCTTAGTTGTAGCTCATGTGAATA
The DNA here is from genome assembly GCF_051943395.1 of Hippocampus bargibanti. Classification (NCBI taxonomy): domain Eukaryota; kingdom Metazoa; phylum Chordata; class Actinopteri; order Syngnathiformes; family Syngnathidae; genus Hippocampus; species Hippocampus bargibanti. The sequence continues at coordinate 13,523,720 of NC_142735.1, forward strand.
ACTTCAAAATAAAAGCGCGACAAGGTTTTAATGTCCATCGATTATTTGGCAATGCAAGGTTTATTTAAAAGTTGGCCGCATAGTTTTTTTTTAATGACAGGAACTGCATTACCCACAATGCTTCTTTTTACATCCATAACAACCCGGATTACCACTACTGCATATGGGCCATACAGAATGCGGGAGAAGAGGCAGTTTTTACAGCAAAAAAAAATAAAAAATACATTAATATGTGACCTGTTGACAGTTAATATAATCGTCAATGCTGGTGATTATCAACGTTGTTGCGGTTAGTCTAGTAATCTTGGGAGCCCTACTCAAGAGTCTTCAAATGAATGGAAAGGAATGTGGAGAAGTACCTTTGAGAACACAGAAAGAACCCACCCAAGCATGAAGAGAACATGCAGATTCCAGAGAAAAAAAAGAAAGGCCCAAGCCAACATTCAAAGGGTGAAAAGTTTGACTAAAAGGTTGGCACACTATTTTTTTTTAATGAGAGAAATATTTGACATCAATGTTATATTTACAGAGAAGCATTTGAATTCCAACACGAATGTGGATAAATAAAATATTTTGGAGCATCTGTCTAAATGGCTTTTCCCATCTCATCTCTGCTGTGTAAGGCAGCAGAGGAAACAACACAGCGAATATGAGTGACATTTGCCAATGTTATTTCAATTTGGCTTTGGAGCACAAATATTCTACCTCGCAATAAGGCGTTGGCATGAATCTGACTGATCAGAATAAGCAATCGAAGCCATTATTGCAGTTCAGTGGAGAGTTTTAATCATGAATTACATATGCTTTTCTGGAATGAGGAGTTGTATATATTATCAGAGCAGGGATGCACTGCACTTCTCATGTGACTGTGAATATAATTGCTTGGTGACAGTGCACCAACCACTTAAATTCATAAGCACCCCTATCATTCTTTGCTATGCTCCGCAACCATTTTATGGCATCTTGCAGTGCCTTAATTACCAGTTGCAATAAACAGCCCACTAAAAATAGAGTAACAGACCCCTAAGATTGCATAAATAACCTGTCCAGCAGTTAGAACATGACCTTGTCCACTATGCTGCAAAATTTCCCTCATTCCTGCTTTTACTTCAAACTGTCCCTTTTTTCTCTCTGATTGCCACTGCCTGGAAGCATGAACAAGCTGCAGTAGGCACAAGCGGGTAAACACACACACGCGCGCACACACACTTCTCCATCTAGCTTGCACTTACACAAACTGACAGGCTGATACATGTGTGTGTTTCTGTGTGCATGGAGTATGTCTGAAAAAGATAATACAATTTTTGGGACTCTGCATTACCTCTTCTTCTATGTTGCCATAGTAACAAGCTCTGGACCAGAGAGTGAGAGTATGAAAGATGGATAGAGAGTCCCACACACACACGCACACACACGCATATCCAAACAGAGCAAACATGCTTATAACACCAACACCACTACTTTTGCCTCTCACACTCTCACACAAAGGTTTTTTTTTTTAGCCAATTATCCACTGGTGGCGCATGAAGGGTTAATAATGTACTATCTGTAGCAAAGAGAATTCACCTCAAGCCATTTAGACTTGGATGTAATCGCTACGCACCATTCTGTTTTGTTACATGTATGCCCACTATGTGGAAATGGTATTCTTTTATTGTATTCATTGAGACAAATTGCTTTATCAACGTCTCAGCACATACGCACACATGCACACACACGCGCACGTGCGTGCGCACACACACACACACACACACATTGGAAGGCATTACATCTGTGACAATGATGCAGCATTTATTGGTGGTGGTTATCTTCTTCTTATAGTTTCTGCAGCCACAAAATATTTTGACACTCATCCTGACTGTGACATGTGGAAACAAAATTGTTTTGGTGATAACAATAGTTACTTTCTTCCCAACAATGGCTTTTATTTGGTGCTTTGACTCATTTAATAATAATACCAGGTGATCCCATTAAGACAGTTTTAGTGGGAGCGTGAGTGCTTGCATGAATGTGCATGTGCGTGTAGCCCACTTTTCAAATGTCCCCATTGTGGGACGATTAAAGGCTTTCTGATTCAGACCTTTCCAATTGGGAATTGGAGGTACAGAGTAACTACATCTCCTACATGGTGTGGTTGTAAAAGAGTCACCAGCAGCCATATGCACAAATCAAGTCATCGAGCCGATACATAGTGGAAGCCAAGAAGAAGACCATGTGATGTGGCAGCTCATTAACGAGAAATAAGTATAGGGTGATTAGTTATATTACAAGTTGACTGTTTACGGTGTGTGCCTTTGGATTTTGTTCTTGCTAAACAAAAATGTTGAGTTGTTTGTATAAAAAGGATAGTGCGGAGCCCAGTGAATGACCTATTTTCTTTTCCTTTTTGAAGTTAGGCAATTTGGGAGACGATTGCTGTTTACAGGATTGCAAATCTTGTGACAAATTCCTCGGAGGATGTACTGTATGGTCTATTTTCATCGAGTGACTTTGTTTAATTTTTGTTCATTTTGGTTCCACTCTGTTCACTTTGTTATGAAACTAGAATGACTTGCAGTACGATCCTTTGGCATCATATAGAAGAAAGTGTGGTTCTGTACAAAGCCTGGTTAAAATAATAATTGGGAATGAAAAAGCACCAAAAAGCCCACATGGCATTTGTAGAAATCACAAATAAAGACCTGTCAACACATTTTAAGTGAATATTTATTCAATTTATTTAAGTGAATTCATATGAACTAACTGCTTTCACATTTCCGAGTCAACTTTTTTTTTTATTGGACCAGAACAAAATCTGACAGGAGAGACCATCTTTAAATGGACTCCAACAAAGGCCCCCTGATAACTACTGGTCTTGTCTAAAATAAAATCTCTCTCTTGCACACTTATAACCAGTTATTGGTTCATGACTTAATCAACTGTCAAAAAGATTGAAAATAACTTAAAAACAAACCAATAAGTTAGAACAGATAAAAATTAGGGCAATAACAGAGTCCAGGGTGTCATAATTAAAACTCACACAAACCAAGTGTCTTTCTTATATTACATATTACTTCAAAAAGGCTCGCTGACCTTTCATAGTCGGGTAGATTTGGTCAGTTTGTGTCAATTTGCAAAGTACTCCACACATTCATCAATACACAGCGGGGCTTCTTTTGGCTGGAGACTGCAGCATCCTAGCAGGTGGTTAACCTTTCCGAAAAGAGCATGCATGACTGCACTGCAAAAGCGTCCAGATTTTTCCAAAGTGGCACAAGTGTCCACAGCCATCAGAGATCTTTGTATGCACGTGCTTTCATCGTCACTTACAGGTGCATGAATATCACCAGTCATTAATCTGATCCCCGACGGGAGCAATGTGGCTCGGTGGCATCGACATCTGTGCCGATGACCTTCTTAGAGAGGCTATGACACAAAGCTTGAAGCCAGTGAAGGTGTGAGTTTGCGGTACGCCATCGTGATTTCATTCAACAACAAAAGCCGTATTTCTGCAGCTGTTTTCAGGTACCGTTGCACAAACGGCCGCAAATGAATATTACGCATCAGATCATTTTTGTGTCTACCGTAACAGCAGGCCAGCTGCAATGAACACTCGAAATAGCAAATCATGATGAGATCTCGCTGTCCCAAAAGTCCTTCGGGATCACTTATATCAGTGGGGCTGTTTCCCGGACATTTATATGACTGTAAGAGCAACTCCAACACTCGGATAACGTTGTAATCATGGACACATGATGAGCCTCCTGAGCTCTGCCTGTCGTGTGTTCGGGAGGAAAAACATTCACCTCCATGTGAAAGCAAAAGAAGCGGTTGTGTACTTTGTGGTACCGCCGGCAAATGTGATTAGGGTAGTTCATTTGTGACGATGAAACCTGAATGTGTTGCCATTTGGACAACTGTTGGCCTTGTAACTAAATTACACTACCAAAAGAAATAATTACATTCCCTTCAGCATGGTGTATTCTGACATCGACAATCAAACACAATCTGTTGCCGGTGGTTGCCACTCAACTTCTCATTAATTTATTTTTTTCACTTACCATCTCTAGTCGATAAATTACTGTATATATTAACAAATATATAATTGGCAAGTACATCAATTTGCTCTGTTGTTATTTCTTATAAAACATAAATCAGCATCACACTTCATACTATCCACACTAGTAAATAGCACTATATATACAGTGGGGCCTCGGTTTACGAACGCCTTGCCTTACGAACTTTTCGGTTTACCAACGTTAAATTTATGAAAATTAAACCTTGGATTACGCACTACTTTTCGCGATACACATTCCCCACCACGGCTGGCGGAGTAATCTCTAAACACCAAAACACATGGGCGTAAAGCGCCCCAGCCGGACTGCCTTTCGACACCCCCTTTCTCTGAATGCACACGTCGATCCAGAGCGAGAGAGAGAGAGAGAGAGAGAGAGAGAGAGAGAGAGAGAGAGAGAGAGAGAGAGAGACACGTCGATCGCCTCCAAGGAGTTTTTTTACAGATACTTTTGCTTTTTTGGGACCGAAAAAGACACCACAGGCTCGTGTTCAGCCTAAGAAGACACAAAAGAAAATTACAGTCGAGGAGAAGAAGGAGATCATTGAGAACCACGAACGAGGTGTGCGTTTGTCTGATTTAGCCGCTTAGCAGATATGCTAAGTCCATTTCAATGTGTATCATTGTGTTCAGCTGATAGAAATGGCTTGGCATGATGTTACCCTTCGATCCTTGAAAGCAGCATGGAAGAATTTGTGGCCCGCATGCATCCTTGAGAGTGACTTTGAAGGATTTCATCCTCATGACTCTGTTGTTTTGGACGACATTGTTTCCATTGGACAGAACATGGAACGCGAAGTGGATGCAGAAGACATCGAGGAGCTTGTTGCTGACCATAATGAGGTACTCAACACACAGGATTTGATTTGCGAAGTGGAATGATGTGCCGGCTTTTATTGAACAGTTCCATCCAGAAAAGACTGTGGCTATGAGATTAATCAACATGATGAATGATAATGTGATGCCTCAGTTTCGTAAGACCTTACAAGTCAGAAAGCAACAGGTGTCAATTAAGAGCCATCAACGACCATCATAAATGTAAATAAAGTGACTTTATTATACAGTGCAGTGTATTTCTTTCATTACAATACAATAGCACATTTATTATACATAGAGTAAGGTATGTTGTGTGTAGTTTTAAGGCTTAGTTAGTTGAAAATTATATTTTATGGAGACCTGGGAACGGATTATTCTCATTTTAATGGTTTCCTATGGGAAATGTTTTTTGGGGATACACACTTTTCGCCTTACACACTCTGGCTATATATATATATATATATATATAAAATTTGCTGCACTTTGCATCTCTCTCTCTCTCTTTGGGGGTTTGAACCTCAAAAGAAAAAGATAAACAGAAAGAAAACCAGGTCATCTTGTTAATGTTACTGTAAATAACATTTGGGATAAACACAAAGGCCAACTTGCACCTCCCACGTGTTGACAAAATACACACTTTTCCATTGTTTAGACGTTTCCACAGGTGTCAAAGTCAAGGCCCAGGGGTCAATTAAGCCCCCACATATATTTTATTCGGCCCGCGAAAGCAAATACAACTTGTGAGATTCCATGATACTTGTTAAAGTCTGAACCAAAATTTGAAACTGTCCCATATAAACCACAATAACAGTCATTATTTTTGCCTTCAAATTTGAAAATTACTTGTTCATTAATTTGTTGTGTATTCTATATGTAATATGCGGAGGGGAATAAACATTCTAATGGCTTGCTCAAATTCGTAACGGCCCCCGAGAGGAAACCATAATGACAATGTGGCTCGCAACAAAAAATGACTGACACCCTTATTTTAACCCACTACATTTTTTGTGCTCCTTTCGTCTCCTCAACTTAGTCTCATGTACTGTCCTTATGCTCACGACCATTTGCTGTGAGTCAATCCTTCTAGTAACCTTCTAGCCCCCCCTGGTATTGATATAATTTCCTCACTTTTCTCAATGAGAGTTATATTGTTTTTTGATGTGTGTGTCCCCAGTTTTGGAGAAAAAAAATCAAGCCTTGCTCATTTGATTCCTGATAATTCTACAGCTCTTTAGCCTAGCTCACCTGTTCATTAGTGTGCCATATTCAATGTCTATTAATGCCTATTCAGATTGTAAAATCATAATCCTGCCCGGAAATACAAGCAATTTGCAGTATCATTGGCGCTGAGCTGGAGATTCAGTGTCAAAGCATCGAAATATTATTTCCCCACTCCTTCATTTTTTTGTCAGGAATCTGAAAAGTATGATCATCAGCAATGAATTCAACCTCAGCTGCCAACGCATGACCTTGTCTATTTTGCCCATTGAAAAGGTTGAGTCTGAAAAATCTTTTCGCATATATTTACAGCGGGGAGCATCCATCCATCCATTTTCTCATTCATTTCCTCATTAGGGTCGCGGGGGGTGCTGGAGCCTATCTCAGCTGTCTTCGGGCACGAGGCAGGGGACACCCTGAATTGGTTGCCAGCCAATCGCAGGGCACACAAAGACGTACAAGAGTCACTCACACACACCTAGGGACAATTTGGAGTGGTCAATCTGCCTGCCATGCATGTTTTTGGAGTGTGGGAGGAAACCGGAGGACCCGGAGAAAACCCATGCGGGCCCAGGGAGAACAAGCAAACTCCACACAGGGAGTCCAGACCGGGACGCGAACCGGCGACCTCTGCACTGTGAAGCCGGTGTGCTAACCACTCGGCTACCGGGCGGCCCAGTAGTCGAATGGGGAACAATGAAAAGAAAATCATTAGAGCAAGGTTGCCTGTTTTTCGAACGTAGGCATCGCAAAGCTCCTCACAAATGGAAGGCCAATGTGCACCTGGTGCATTGAGCCGATGCCTCAGTCCAACTCAACACTGGCAGTGTGATTTCACTGTGGAGGCGAGGGTGTCAGTGTGTAAACGCCACATCACCATGAGACAGCCTGGGCCTGTGAGGGGATGACAGCTGAAAACCTATTCCCGGTCATATCTAACGTTTTCACTCTGCCAAAGCAAGACGTGTGCGTGAATCAGCTGAAGAAAATAATTCTTTCGGAAGTGTAAAGAGCGGGGCTGTGCAGGGCATTGATGATGTGCCCTCTGGGGAAAAGTGGCCTAAAAACATCAAGCTGGCCTCTCCTTGAGCCCAAATTCTAAGATGCAGTAAAGACAGAAAAAGCATCAAAGAACAAGAACATACACTTATGCATAATCTGCTGGGATCAATCAGTTTCATATGTGGATGAGTTAGGCAACATATCTGCGTCTGGCTTTCGTTAAACTGTCAAAGTTAATCTCATTGTTTACATCATATTTTGCCTGTGAAATTCATTTCACGAGGAAACAAAATGAGTACCCAGAGCATTACTTTGGTTTCATTGCTATGATTGAAAATTTGAAAAATCATATCATGTGGGTTCATAGGCCGGTGAGTAGCATGTTCAACTCTTGACAATCATTGATGTGTTTGACTGTGGGTCCAATTAGCATTAGCATCGAGCTTCTGATCAACAAGGGTGCAAGCCTTAAATAGCAGCAAATAGTTTTAAATTGGACACCGGTCACTGCCTGAGACAGTCCGTAATCTTCAAGTTTAGCCGTCATGAAATTCTCAACAATCAGTCTGGTACAGTATTTCTTTTTCAATTGATGTTATTCCCAGCTCAAGAGACCACAATGACAATGACATGAAAATAAATGGATTCCTTTTCCTCTTCTTCTTCTATGTCATTACATGGGGACCATTCAGTGCTAAGAATGAGACTCCATTGTTGAATCAAGCAGTGACAAAAGTACGTAAGCAAAACTGGTTCAATGGTCATTCACTTCAAAGAAGTTGCACAACAAATATTTTGATCAGGATTTTTTTTTCTGGCCACTGGATGATGTGTATGTTTTTATGTATCTATTTCTTTGAATCAAGTTGTGGTGAGTTCTATGCAAAAATGTATTGTTTAAAAAAAGATGCAATTTTTAGGGGAAATGCTATAATAGGACATGCAGTGTGAGTCTTTCTTTGAAGTAATGTCTCATTTTTTCAAAATTGTACCGATTGGGGGCGGCCCAGTAGTCAAGTGGTTAGCACACCGGCTTCACAGTGCAGAGGTCGCCGGTTCGCGTCCCGGTCGTGCCTCCCTGTGTGGAGTTTGCATGCATTCCCCGGGCTCGCGTGGGTTTTCTCCGGGTCCTCCGGTTTCCTCCCACATTCCAAAAACATGCATGGCAGGCAGATTGAAGACTCCAAATGGTCCCTAGGTGTGAGTGTGAGAGTGAGTGTTGTTTGTCCTTGTGTGCCCTGCGATTGGCTGGCAACCAATTCAGGGTGTCCCCCGCCTTGTGCCCGAAGACAGCTGGGATTGGCCCCAGCACCTCCCGCGACCCCAATGAGGAATAAGCGGTACGGAAAATGGAAGGATGGATGTACCGATTGGGATCAAGAGTTGAGCACTCACATGGGTAGCAATCATCCTTACATTAGACAACCTGTATCTGTGTGTGCATCATTTTGAAATGTGTTCACGATGTTCTTGATACTGCAATTAGCTTCTGATGAAAGAAAAAAAAACAGCTCGCACTTAATCCAAAATAACCATGACTGTAGATCTAACACAAAGCAAGAGTCATCTCAAAGCCCAATTGTTGCTGCCATTGATTTGGCACAAGACACCATATTGCCATTTCTTGTTAAGGAAAAATCTGTCAATGAGTGGCAAACAGTTTGTCATTTCAGGCGGGCAGAGTGGAACAAAACATTGATCCGATAGCTTAATTATTTCAGGTGGCGATGCGAAACAAGTGTGAGGTGAAGACAAACAAAGCTTCTAGATTAAACTTGAGATCAATTGAAAGCAATATCGGGAAAAATCATGGAGAAGATAAACATGTTTGAGTGCACTATGTGCGTGCTGGAGGACATAGCACTTGAATCATTCGCTAATAGTTACCCCTGGATGTAGTATGCTAGCCTGCATTCTCGGCGCTATTTTCATGCTGGTGCAAGGCGAGTGCAAAGGGTGGTCAACTGTGTGCATGGGTGTAGTTTCCTTGCTCTTGGTATTTTTGTAGATGGGTAAATTTAGAAAAGGCCACATTCAAGATTGTGGGAGGGAACACAGCTAACTTGTTGTCTGACCCATAGAAGTGGCTAGCCTCATTCCCCTCAAGTTCAGCATTGGAGCTCCACATACAACCTTTGCCATTGCAGAATCATAAATACACTCAGTGGAGTGGATGTAAAGATCGAAGCACACAAAGTGTGTTTTTTAGGAACTGGAGGCAGATTTCAATGGGTGGATGACAAAGTTGGTCACGGGTGTCATATAGAGTTTGGTGGTTCCATGCCTGGCCATTGCAACAGTGTCCTTGGGCATGATACTGAACCCTGAGTTTCTCCTGATGCTAAATCAGTAGTAGACTTGCTCATAATGCTGCATCGTATGTAGGTAAATGAAGAAACATGGTGAAAACGCTTTGAGTACCGATGATAAAAAAAACAACACATTTTGCATTTACGAGACTAGACAACAGAGAAATCTAACAAGCCTGGCATTGCCACATCAAAAATTTTATTTTAAAGTTTTATTTCATCTGACACTTTCAGAGAAACATTTAAGAAATGATATGCTTGCTATTGTGTTGTTTTTTTAACCTATAACCGGTACACCTAACCTGCATTGAATTTAAAGGAAATGAGAGAACCCGTCAAGCAAGGCTGCTAGCTGTGTTTATACAGATGCCTGTTTCTAACTTGTGTGTCAATGAAAAGGCCAAAAGATAGAAACCTCCATCCATTAACAGTTATAAGGTTGGACAGGGCATGAAAATAGAGTCCCATATGTCTCTCCGTCCAAAGCCAAAAAAAACGTAAACATCTGACTGTTCATTCACAGAATCTCTGAAAGATTCTCGAATACACATTTATCTGCCCATTCGTATTATGACACAACAGTTTTAAACTTGTTACTGCAACTATTTACCATACAAACATATTCAGAAAGACATTCAGCAAGAAAATGTAAAATCGCATATGAGCAAAAAAAATACTCATGTTTAATCGCAGTTGAGCCCTGAGCAACCAGAACTTTGTCTCCGAGCAGGATGCAGGGGCAAGGATGGTGAACGCGTCATGCACATGGAAACTGCATAAGGTTTTCTGATTAACTCTTTTCATTCATGGAGAGAAGACAATAAATGTACAGTTTTTCTTTTGTTTTTCTTTTTCCTCCGTCCCGTTGGGATAAGTAAGATATATTGTACGAGATGCATGTGCTGTATTAGTGTAATCCTTGTTGCTTCGCAGCCAAGTAAGTCAAAACATAAACAAATCTTAGTTGTGCCTCATTAGGCGGCAGATGGATGACTGTGGTTTTGGGGAGGATTGGCTGTAACCTGTAAGCCTTCAGATCAAGATTGCTCAGAAAATGGTAAACGGAGGGCTCGATCAATATGCTCAGCATGTGTGTGTGCGCGCGTGCGTGCGCGCGCGTGCGTGCGCGTGTGTGCGTGTGTGTGTGTGTGTGTGTGTGTGTGTGTGTGTGTGTGTGTGTGTGTGTGTGTGTGTGTGTGTGTGTGTGTGTGGGACTGCGCAGTTGGATGATGTCCGTCTGTGGTGTCTGTGCATCTTTAACCTCATGTGTCGTGTGTCCATAGTATGTATTGATCCTGAGGTGTTGTCTTGTGTATCTGATAGTCTGTCGTGTTTTCCTTTCATTAATTTTGGCTCATACACTCTAAAGATGACAAATGACAGAGATGTGATTGATCACAGCGTTTTTTTTTATTTTTTCAAAAACATCTTTTAGCTGTCTTGACACATTCTGGGCAGTGTGAGGTCATTGTTCCATTTCATTTCAACTAAGTATAATCTACGAACATTCAACAGATGTGACTGAGGGCTCTATTAGCAATAGACAGTGCACATGAGCTTGGTGTCAAAACTGGCGCATTTTTTCTGCTGGAGCAAGTCCAGTTTACCGTGTTTGTAAATTTGACGGGCCACGCTTTACCAGGCTGTCTTGCGGACACTGTTGCGCCGGTTGGGTAAGTGGACTTAATGGAGGTCCAGGCAGACTGAGCGCTGCTGATAAGCATTGCAGATATCATTGGATTTCATTCACAAATATAACAAAAGTATGCACCAAACCATCTGGATAATTAATGAAAAGGTTTCTTCAGCCGTCATCTGTACTTCTTCGAAGGTGTCGGACGTTTCGCTTCTTATCCAAGAGACTTTGTCAGCAAACTACAGTCTTACTGGTAGTTTAGGCCCTATATATATATATATATATATATCCCTACTGTCCAGCCATGGTGGAGCCGGACTCTGCTATGATAGGTCCCTACTCTCAGGTTGGGGGGAGCAGAGGACTACTCCCTGCAACTCCACTGAATGTTCCTATTGTTCTGACTAAGGACTGGCCTGATTGCCCCACTCCCTCCGGTATCCCCTCATCAGCATTACTAATCCTATGTTGCCTAAGCAGGTTATTGTATGAATGATCCAAATTGAACCTCACCCCACCAAACCGGTATAATGAAGGATTTAGTTGTTTTATGAAAATCGCTTCTTTTACTCCCCTTTGCATGCGCACTGTAGTGCCTTAGAAAGATCACACTCAGCAAGCAAAATTTCACCCAAAATGACGAGTCATGATGAGTCAATGTCACTGAGTAACGGCTGTTGTAGTGATGGCAGGAAGACAGTGGTGAAATATGGCAGCCTCCTATCCGAGAGGGTCACCCAATGTAAAATACCTAGCAATTATGTCACCTATGGCAACATTTGAAAAATATATATTGATGCGATACAAGTTCTTGTTTTGCATATTATTAAAATGCAGAGTTTTTCTTTTTTTACATAGTGTCCTTTTCAAGATTTAGAATGTATATGTTTGCCATTTCTTGAAATTTTCAGTTTGGGAAGGGAGCGAACAAGTAGCAGATCAAACAAATAAGGATGGTACAGATTAGTAAAGGATGATCATTTTAGTGGACAATTACGGTTTACAAATCAATGTATTTCGTGCATGCCTTTTTCGTAAACCAATGACTGATAAAATGAAATGTTTTGGTTGCCAATTTCTAACTTTCTCCATGCTGATGTCAGTATATGTTTGTAAGTCTCTATAACTCATGAGGTTAAATTTGGGAAACTGTTTATCTAAAATAATGGATATGAATGAAAAAAAGGTGAAGCCAGTCGAAAAGAACCATTACTGTTCACCTTCACGTTCACAGTTGGTTGCCTCCTTTTAAACTGTTGATAGAAAATATTCATGAATGCATAAATATGAGCGCTTAAAAGAGAATAATACCACTGCACGGCAATCATAAATACACTTGAAAAATAACAAGCAATACTAATATATTACAGTACAGTAAAGTCTCGTTATATCGATATCGGATATATCGATAGTCCCGGTTATATCGATACTATTTCTATGCACGCACGGAGAAAATTACATGCAAACAGGGTCGGATATATCGATAGTCCCGGTTATATCGATATTTTTTCGGACTCCCTTGAATATCGATATAACGAGACTTTACTGTATTTTTTTTTTTATGTGAACCCACTTTTTACCAGGACCAGGAATTATATTTCATTCACAAACCAGACCCAACAGCATTTAACTATTCAGACTAAATCACAAATGGAAATGTACTTTTTAATGTTTACATACCAGTGATGTGTGGTGAGGTATATATATATATATATATATATATAATATATATATGTATATAATAGCGATATGCAGAGGGACAGCAATGCGGTCCACTGCAGAGTAAGCCAGCACAGTTAGCATAGTCATTGCGCAATCCATGGTGAGGCTCAGCCGGCATCTGCTCACCGCTCGTCTCTACTTAGTATTTGAACAGTAAATGTGAAAATTCAGCGATTTTGAAAAATAATCCAACAATGGTGAAGTTAAATGGAAAAGAACTTTAAAGTACAAATCACGAAATAAATATAAGTGTTTAATTTTCATTTGATATTTTCATGAGCCTCACCTGCCTCCCCTGACTGCACGTCACTGTTACATACATATAGTAAGATGTCTCAAAAATCTGCCCAAGCATCATGTGTGAATGGAAACATCTGAGTAAATGCCATAGCCATCTCTCTGAGTGAGAGATAACACTGCCAATTTCTAGAAGGAAAGAACCACTCTGAGGCGACACACGATGCATTTTGTCACCACCATTAGTGTTAATACAGATTAGCATTAGTTAACATTTTTTTTCACAGATTAGATTATGACTATATCATTATAAGGTTTGGTTAAATTGTCAATTTGGAGGTGAGGCTTGTGTTTGATGTTGTCATGTACCACACACTTGGATGGGAAATGTTGATGATGCAATGACATCTTGAAATTATTTTAAATTTGATCAAAAACAATGCACAATATTTCTACTTAACAAATGCCATCCAAGATGCACAATTATTTAGAAATTGTAAATCTGTTGAAGGGACTACAAGCGGATGTGAATAAAATATCATGCTTTATACATTAGGGATTTCTCAAAATATTAATATTTCTGTGAAATCCCAAATCCCACACCATTTAACAACTAATCCCTTTAGCTCTTCCCTCTCTGCATAGCCCATAGGGCACACACACGCACGCACACACACACACATACACACACACACACACACACTCGCGCGCACACACGGACACACACGCACACACACACTCACACACACTGTACACTGCTGGTCTTTGGGGATGCGGGTTTGATCGTTCAGGGGAATAACAGTATTTCATTGTATTCTTTCTAGTCATACATTATGAAATCAATCAAACACATATGTAAATAACAGCGTGTGATATTGCAACACACAATATATAACAAACGAAACACATTTTGTGAACATTGCAAAGGTTTGTTTGCTTCTTCTTGTCTTCCATCTTTGTTTTCTACTTTCAGGGATCATCTGTCAGTCAAACAGTCTCTGTGTTGATCTTGCTGAGAGTTTCCGTCAATCAGCCATGTGTCAATCATTTAATTAGATTCCCATCTCTGCAGAGTTGGACTTTTTCAGGTTTGTGCGGGTATTTCTTTTTCCATCTATACTAATTAGACCCCCCCCCCTCTTGTCTTTAGTTTGAATTAATGGGAATCATTAAGTCGCTCAGTTCCATGTGCTTTCCCTTGAGAAGATATATAGTGGTCAATCGCAAAGTTGTAACAATCTCCTTGCAATAGAAAAGATTTGGAAGGAGAAAAGTGCCATCTAAAATTAAAATGTTCCATCTTTGAATGGAAACATTTCGGAGGTGTGTAGGACAGTGTGACAGAGTGTAAGAATTGCAGCTGTTGTGTTTTATAGGAGCATCATTAGGAGAATCTTGGCAAATGTCTCCAGGGTTCTTATGTTAACCGTGTGGAACAATTAGTGTCAAATATCACCCCCCATCTACAGCAGCCTCTCTACCCGCCCCTTTCTTAGACTCGCTGTCTTTCTGCGACTCTTTCTAGCTGGTGTAAATAATCCAATTTGTCACAGACAGTCCTCTATGTAGGAGATGACCTTTGGAAACCTCACAATAAATTGGCTCCAGCTAGAAAAGCTACGTCATTAGCCTCTCGCCGCCACTGTGTCACTGACGCTTTTCTTTTGCTGTCTCGCTGCGTTCACATTTACTTTTATTTAATTTTCAATTTCAATTGAAACTCACTGTTTAAGTTGTGCAGTCTTGTGAAGCTCGCTCGCTGTCTATGTCTTTCTTCTCGAGTGCCGGAGTCAAGCAGTACAGCGAGAGACTCTTCTACTTGCGAGTTACCTACTTTTTGATTGGATCGTTGGATTTTTTTTTTTTTTTTTTTTTTGACAAGACACTTTCAACTCGATTGTTTCGTTTTCAACTTTTCAGCAATAGCTTGTAAGGTCGTCATCAATAGCATTATTTTGGAAATACAGACATATTTTAGCTATTAGTAAATGATATACTTGGAGTGGCATTACCCCCTGACAGAACCAGGCACACCGTTTATTGCATCATCCAATGAGTCATTATCAAGGCTCATAATGAGGAGATTGAATTAGAAGAGCCTCACAGACAGAATACTAATTGCAGCCCGGCGTGTCCACTTTGCCAGGCTTGGAAACAACAAACAGCGGCAAGTCACCTGGAAAAAGCCAATATGTAGACTAAACATTATTGTCCTGCATCTGAATATCCACCTGCATACAATATTGCACAATCAATAATTGAATGGAGAGAGAAAAAATAACTGCATAGTGTTGGCTCTGTTTTGCACAATCATTTTATAACAACTACAGAATCACCTGAGTATTAAACAACGATTCATGACATTATCAAATACTGCCTAAATGTTAAGTAAGCTATCTCAACTCATTCACTGCCAGAAATGTGCAAAAATGTGTCCATTTCAGTGCCAGTGTTTTTTGTCATTGTCACTCGAATTCCAGGACCCACAAAATATTGAATTTTAGGACTATGTAAACATTCAATGCAGCGTAAGAAACCTTAGAATCTCTTCTTTCATCAGCAAAAAAAGTTAATTCCTAAATATGGGTCTGGAGTTGGATGAGCTTTAAATGAGGGTGGCTGTCCTAAATACAATGCAACACACATATATAGCGTTTTAACAGCAACTGACGGTGGAACAAAGCACTAACATGGACAAAAGGGAAATGGTGCCCCCTTGTGGAAGGGAAAAAAACATCACCAGAGGCCATGGCCAGCGCTTTATCGGCACCCAAACAAGAAAAAAACAAAACTCGAACAAATTCGGTAATGGCGCTCTACGTCATATTTTCAATTCCCTAATAAATTTGAGTTAAAAATTAATAATTCAAGTTTTCTGTCCAGTTCCACCATTCTGTCATTGTTTAGTTAAATGCTATAATTGGCATATTTAATTTTCAAACATTGTTTCATGCAATTGCAGTTTGTCAGAAAACACAATGCGATTAATATCATTTGTTAGGGGTTTAAATATCAAGCTCCACTGGTGGGGAATCAATCAAAACGTTTTTTTAATGGTGACAGGAAAACGCTATCTTTGTAATGTCCCTGAAAAATCTAAATATCATATAAAATCCTTACAAAGACACATTGATACTCATAAATGCTATTAGAAAGCATCCACATCATTATCATGACAAAAGTGGGAGTGAAGCAAGCAAGCACTGATTGATGATTGGAAGTCATACAGTATACTGGGATCCCTCACGGTTTACTTATCGTGGCTTCAGCGCATCGCTGATTTTTTTTTTTTTTTCAGGGGAAAAAAAGTTTTTTCTTAATGGCATGCAAATGTGCAAACAAAGTAAAAGAAACAACACTGCAAACAAACCTGCAAACAAAGCAGAATAAAAACAAACACACTGGCTCATGGAGCATTCTACTCCATGAGCTGTTCTCTATTCTCAAAAAAAAGTGGTGCCAAAGACAAAAAAAAGAGAGTGCCAACAACTACCGATAACAATGTTCGTCTGTCAGAGAAAGACTCCTTCAGTAGAAAAAGACGCTACAGCGCAGCGAAGTCAGGACGAATAGGTGCAGCAGCAAAATATTGTTTTACAACACCGTATTGTTTTACAACACCGTATTGTTTTACAACACCGGTGCCCAACACCGTTTAAACTATTAAAAAAGAGGTTTTATTTTTTGTTTCATTCTGCAGTATGTACAGTTCTGCAAAAAGCTGACTACATTGTACTTTGCGGATTTCTCCTAATGCGGGCTATTTTTGGAACGTATCTCCCGCGATAAACGAGAGTTCACTGTATTCCCAATTTAATTTGAACAAGTAGTATTGGCGAACAACTATTTACAAACTCTGTAAGGAGTTTACTAAATCTGATCATAGTCTCTGGCAAATTTGCTCTCAAGTAGCTTGATAACGCAAAACAAACTGTGTTTATAAGGCTTATTTGTTGTTTCTTTGTTGGTCATTGTACATATAATAAGTGTTTTTTTTTGTATTGTTCTGTTGCACTCTTGTGTGAGAGTCTGCCCCAGTAGCCGAGATTAAAGAGTGACTGAATTTTTTGAAGTTCATTTGATTTTGCTTGCGCTGGAAAATGATGCCTCCTGGCCAAGACTTTAATGGCATGATTCCCTTTACAGTGACCATTACAGAGTCAATAATTATCAAATGCTTTAGGTTGACACTAAATAATCTCAGAGATGTTTTGTGTTTTGTTTTATTTTTTTGCCATACACATACATTTTTCTCGATGTGACACGTGAAAATGAGTTTAATTATGGGGTTGTGCCAATCCCAAATTTATCAAAAAATGTGGCTAGCGATGCTCCAGGTTAGAAATCAATTATTCCAACAGTTCAGGTGTACTACATGCTGTTGAGTAAGTTACTGTATATTCTGTCATGTCATTGGAAAATCATTTAATTTTTTACATAACGCACAAAAAATGTATGTCAGTACAGACAAATGCTTTAACAGGTAGACACATTCATCAGAATGTTCCATATCATTAGTTGTTCTCACTGGAAAAGCAACTCATTAAACTGCCGTGTGGTCTCTCAGTGAGTTATAGAGTTACTCATCCATTTTCCACACCGATTTTATCTTGTTCATGGCCGCGGCGAGCCATAGGCTGGCCCAGCTAACTCTGGGGAACAGACCACCGAATACAGTGAAACCGCGGTTTACGAACCCCTTGGCTTACGAACTTTTCGGTTTACGAACGTTACATTTATGAAAATTTTACCTTGGCATACGAACTATTTTTCGGGATACACACGGACCTGCCACAATGAGTGATGTGTCGTTCGCGAACGAGCCCGTTCTTCTAACAAGAAAATGGTGGCCACTGTTTTTGTCCTCTATTCCCCACCCCCAGTATTCGGTTAAAGCCACGTGATTGGTCAAGAACGCAGCAGTGGGGGATGGAGTTACAGACAGAGAGAGAGTGAGGCCGTTCTCCAAAAAAAAAAATGACGTCTTCGGTTAAAGCCACGTGATTGGTCAAGAACCCAGCAGTGGGAAGGGGGGGGGGATTAAACATTAAAGAGACAGGCAGACAGAGAGAGAGTGAGAAAACACACACACGAGAGGGAGATGACAGAGCTTGGAACAAAAAAACAAAAGTGAAAAAAATGCTGTATAAAGTGGTCCCAGCACTGCGCTTTTCTGGACCAAGATATCCGATGTTGTTCCCGGGATCTGTTGCAACCACTCGTCGAGTTTGGGGGTCACTGCCCCGAGTGCTCCGACCACCACAGGCACGACTGTCACCTTTACCTTCCAGGCTCTCTCCAGCTCACTCGGGGCCGCTACATCCACGACAACGGCTTTCCTTTGCCCTTTATGACCACGATATATGGTTGGTTGGCCATTACCATCTTGTCAGTCTGTGTATATATATATATATATATATATTTTAATTTTTTACTACTAGAAAGAAACTTCCTTCAGTTTTGTCTGGAAAGTCTTGGCAGCTCCGGGATGAGACACAGCTTCCTTTGAACAGCCTCTGAGTCGCTGCTGACGATGTTAGTGTGAAGTAGCATCAAGTGAAGCTGTTTTGGCAAACGGAGACTGATCATGGGGCGGGGGTGCAGATTTCAATGTGATGAATGATTTGATGCTTGCACGCGTGACTGTGCTGATTGAGAGCTCGGGAGTGTTGAAAGGCAGATTGAATGTAGGAATGTGAGACTGAACACTGAATACATGCATTTGAAATGGACTTTATGTCAAAGTGTTCTAAGCCCTATCCCTTCATATTGAGGGATGTAGACAGCAAAATATGCCTTTCGACTCTCACTAATAAACATGCAAAAGATAAGGCAAATATTTCAATCAAGTATAATAATAATAGCAACAGGAATCAGTTGTATTTGGATGCGGATGCACATTTTTAGGCCACAAAATGCCCCAGCTGGGAATTCATCATGAGCTGAATGACATCATTCTCTAATTACCTACTTCATTTGTACAGACTATCACAATCAGCATCAATTAACATCCTCCGCCACCTCCCCCTGATTCCACTTCTCCAATTAGTCCAATACATGATGTCAGGAATTGGTCGCACAGAAAGGGAAGTCGTCTCACAATCATATAAAGCTTTCAGATCCTCTTGCAAGACAACCAGCCAAGGAGTGAGATAAGAGGAAGGGAGCAAGAAGAGTTGAAAGCAGGAGAACGATGAGTAGGGACGGGACCCTCCGCTATGGGATTCAGTCACATTTACCAAATGTGTCGGAAAGCCTTTTTTTCCTTTGGTAGGAAAATCCACTGCTTCGCACAAGGCATACAGCAAATCATCAAACGTATTGTACCGCGTGTGATTTACAAAAAGAACAACTCATTTGGAAAAGAAAAACAAATGGGGATAAAAATGGTTCCCAACTCGGTGTCCTCTTTACTTCGGAGTGTCTGAATTAATCTCCCTTTAATATTGAAAAGTGCAGTCCATTTCATTTTCGACTACCATTGACTCCGCAACCACATTAAATGTATTCAAAGGCGTGCGCAGTTGTGGGTAAAGAGCATTACTTCAGTAAGAAGGAGCTCAGTATCACAATCAAAACATTGAACATTGAATAAGGTCTATATGAAAGTGTATTTGTGAATTCTGGTCACCTGCTAATTTACTGGGCGGTGCACGTTGATTTTTCATCGGAAATAACAAGATAACAGATTGTATTCATCTGTTTCGCGGTCAAACTGGTGCCCTCGTTCACCTTCATTAAGTGTACAGATTTGTGTTTTCAGTTAGCCTGGATCGCACATTCAGTTTTTCTTCTTTTATTATCGGGGTCAATTGTTTTTACAGAGTAGCCACAAATACGTGTATCGTTTCTTTTTTTTTCACTTACTGTTTAAGTCAGCAGTTAAAGTTCATTCTTTTATTCTCTTAGCCGTCACCGGCACTCTTCTGGCTGCATTAGAGAACACAAAAACCTTTGATGTCCTCACTGTTACTGTCTGTCAAGATTTGTGTTAAAAAATGTGAATAAGAGAAATTGTTCCTATTTCCTGAGCTAAAGTCCTCTCAAATCCTTCACTGGATCTCATCATCATAATGAGTAAATCAGGAAAACTATTTTACTGGAATTGATGATAATAATAATAATAATAATAATAATAATAATAATAATAATAATAATAATAATAATAATAATAATACATTCATGTAATTTATAAACGCCTTTCAAAACTCTCTAGATCACTTTACAGTGATCTAGAGAGCCACACGCGCCAGGGTTCACTCAACCCGGAAGCAACTCAAATAGTTCGCGAATAGATAGCCAACATTTAATAGTGTTTACCATTTCAACTGTTTTTTTATTCTCACATTTCAGTGATGAAAAGTATCATCCCCACCTTCCGAACAAGATATGATCGAAGCGGTCGTTCGGAAGGTGAATTTGATCGTAAATTGCTTCAGTGCTATATTTTGTATGGAATGTATGTTTAAGTCAAATACTGAACGGGGAAGTATAAAACACAGAGGTTCTAACAGTGTTAAAGTAAATTCACACCTACTGTAGTACGACAACATATATCCTTGGGTCTTCAGTAAGCCATTACTGAAGCTGCTGGCACGAAATTACCGAATTATGTGCAATTAATTCCTGTCATGATTCGCCTTTCGCTGCCCCCTCGCAGCCTCAACTGGGAAGAGGGATTTCCTCCCCGCCAACATTCTCTACGCAGCCAATCGTAAGTGAGCTCAGCGCCTCCTCCTCAGAGCATCAACGAAGAAGAGGGATTTCCTCCCCAACTACATACTCTACGCAGCCAATCGTAAGCGAGCTTGGAGGATCAGGGCCTGAACTCGTTGGCAACACTTCAGTTCAGCATAGCTGATTGGTCAGCCTTGGTGTTCGTCGCGTAAACACCCAGCCCTTGAAACCTCTAATGCACAGGTGTCAAAGTCAAGGCCCGGGGGCCAAATCCAGCCCACCATATCATTTTATTTGGCCCGCGAAAGCAAATTCAACTTGTCAAAGTCCATGATGCTTGTTAAAGTCAGAACCAAAATTTCAAACTGTCCCATGTAAACCACAATAAAAGTCATTATTTTTTTACTTCCAATTTGAAAACTAGTTATTCATTATTTTGTTGTGTGCTATGCATATAATATGTATGTATTAGTATGTATGTGCATATAAAATTGGGCAGTGGGCAGGTCTGTTTGATCTGTGATGGGGTTAGGCGACCCAGCCACCACGAGTCTCCCTGTCTAAGTGAGCATGCCACATAGACAGTAGATTATTGTAGGGCTTGTCTACCTACGCATGTAAAGCCTGGACCCAGCAGATTGCGTGGAGGAAACCACTAGACTGGTTCAACAGGCATGGAGGTGGGCCCAGCAAAGCGTTGCGGAGTGCAAGTAGGGCACAGTGAGACCCGTAGAACACTGTGGTCATCCACTGCATCCCGACCCATCCCCAGTCGTCTTGACTCTGTCTTGCCACTGAATTCTGATGGGCTGGGACGAGAGAGTGAGGCAGACGACATTGTGCAACTCTCCTTCACTTTAATCAAACTCACGCGCAAGTCATCTTCACCACCCCCCACTCCAGTGAAGATGGTCATCTCTTTCCAAAGAGGACGAACACCATGTGTAGATGATGAAACATTTATATGGTTTCCCAAAATTTATAACAGCTCACCAAGGGAAACCGTAAAACTACGATGTGGTCCTCGACAAATATGAGTTTGACGCCACTGCTCTAATTTGTCTGTGTGCATTTGTGTGAAGCACGGTACGCAGGCAACCGCAAGCGAGCTCAGCCGGAAAAAGACGCGGAATACAAAATCTAATTTACAGCAACTCTGTCCGAACATTTTTCGACAAAATGTTCCTAACCAAAAATGTTCGTATGTACCGTAAGACCGTAACTCGAATGTTACTAAGTTGCAGAGTGTCTGTATTTGTATTCATCATTGTCATATTGTCTCAGTTCAGAAACTCAGTCATGAACCAAGTTTATTTTGTCACGTGCCAAAATACCAGCTGCTTAATTCAAGTTGCGCTGAGGCTTTTTTAAATTATTACAATTTGTTTCATCCCTTAGGTTCTGATACACAAAAGGCTGAGTTTAAATTGAAATTGATACTTATGTGTTAGCGCCCCACTGAAAATATTTCTGGGCAATTAAATATGCTTTGTTGTTATGCGCAATGCGACTTTTCAAATAATGTTTTTGTGAAGTAAAATAACAACAGGAAATGGTCGTTACTTAGTCAGAGAAGTGTCATCAGCTTAAAATAGAGTTGACTCTCCCATCATTTCTTTATAGTTGATGAAAACACTCGCTGGCCCTTGGGATTAACCAGCATTAAAAATGTGCCTCAAATTTAGAAACAAAGTACTAAAATCAAGTAATTTATTAGCTCCTCAAAAAGAATTTATTTCGAGTCATGATTTTTGATTCACATTGTGGTGTGACATTTGATCAACCCACCTGTATGTAGGATACAGTCAAAAGAATTTGTCATGGTTGATAAGACTTCACGTGTGGCTAATTTATCAGACAGTAGACAAGTGAACAAACATGTTTTTGTGAAACCCTTTACCATGTGGCTCACTGTGCTTCTTCTTTCATTCTGCCCCGACTGTCGCAATTATTTATATTTCTTGGTGTTCCAAAAGTAAGTATTGGTCAGTGTGCGTAGCCTTCCTAAAGACTTCGGTTTTTAGCGCTCTGTCCTCTTTTATAATTACTTTACAATCCAAAAAGGCTAGTTGGTTCTCTTTAATGTCCTCATGAGTAAATGTAATGTTGATGTCTACCGAGTTGAGGTGATCTGTGAAGGATTGAATTTCTTGTTTTTTAATTATGACAAAAGTATCGTCCACAGTAAAAGAAGCGATTTTCATAAAACAACTAAATCCTTCATTAAACCGATATGGTGGGGTGAGGTTCAATTTGGATCGTTCATACAATAGCCTGCTTAGGCAACCTAGGATTAGTAATACAGATGAGGTGATACCGGTGGAAGTGGGGCAATCAGGCTAGTCAGACCAATAGGAACAATCAGTGTAGCTGCAGGGAGTAGTCCTCTGCTCCCCCCAACCTGAGAGCAGGGACCTATCATAGCAGAGTCCGGCACCGCCATGTCTGGATAGTAGGGATATATATATATAGGCCCTCAACTACCAGTAAGACTTTAGTTTACTTACGTGATGTGTGTGTGTGTGGGGGGGGGGGTGAGGGGGGAGGCTCGAACAGAGCACCAAAGATATAGAAAGTCCAGGGTTATACAAAGTATAAATACAAGTTGACAGTGTTCCGTTTTAGCGTTCTGATGTAGGAATTGACAGCATTGGAAGCAGGGAGGCGCAGCCTCGCCCCCAACTGTCAATCTAAACGTGACAATATCGAACAAGTAGGATGTTTATTTGCCGGAGCAGCATTGCACAAAATGAGGATACAAAATAACTGTTTCTTAACAATCGCATACGCCGCCTCTTTGAGTGTTCGTTCTGCTTCGCGGCGAGGTGGCGGGTTGCAGACGGCCCCTAGGTCGGGCCGAACGTTTAATACGAAAAATAAAATGATTAAAACGACACTAAAAGTTATAAGATTTATAAATGAACTGTCAACATTTTTGTATATAATAATATTCAATAGAAAATGTTGCTTAAAAACAACAGATTGACATCCTATACTATCCTGTCGTAGAAACCTCGCGTCAGCCATTTTGAATGCATTTAGACTTACGACCGTTTTGTCGGAACGGAATCCGGTCGTAAGTCGGATGTTACCTATATAGATATATACATAGATATACACATAGATAGATAGATAGATAGATAGATAGATAGATAGATAGATAGATAGATAGATAGATAGATAGATAGATAGATAGATAGATAGATAGATAGATAGATAGATAGATAGATAGATAGATAGATAGATAGATAGATAGATAGATAGATAGATAGATAGATAGATAGATAGATAGATAGATAGATAGATAGATAGATAGATAGATAGAAATACACACACAATTTCAACACATTTTTGTTCATTTTCTTCTCTCACATAGCTTCTCTGGCTCCATCAAGGACATTTCAATGGGGTGCCATGTGCCGCGTACAAACTGTGACTCATGTCTATGATCCGTCCGTGCCATCATGTCACACAATGCAGAAGCAATCATGCACTTGCGACTGACACAGTTTAACCCTCACGTTAACACCCAAGCAGGATTCATTATTCAGAACGATCATTTGTGCACATTTCCATATTCTCTTTCCAGGAATAAAGCCGTTGTCTGTGCCAGCACCGATTCCCATCAGGAGCAGCTGTCAGCCACTGTGTGATGAACTGGTGGCAAAGCGAGGGCAACATGTAGACACCCTGAGCTTGTTGTTCAGCCCTGAGCTGCTCCGCTCCAGCAGTGGGGGGTTAAGTACCTTGCCCCAGGGCCTTCCATGGTGGCTGCTGAGGGACAGCACTGTGAGTATGCATGCGTCATTTTACCCTGCTTAGATTTTCCAGCAAAGGAACACACAGCCAAGACAGCAGCACTGCGTCCAAGTTGCTGTGGCCCCTCTGTTACAAACAGTTGACCTGGAGATGTGGTGATATAAAATACAATGATGCTCCTTATACTGAATTCTTGACAAACCCACAAAAAGACCATGAAATGAAATGCGGTCTCAAAATCTACAGGCACGCCAATACTTGGCTTGTTTTATACACCATTATTTTCTGATTTGTTTCAGTGGTCCTGTGCAGACAGCCGAATTGAAAAAAAAAAGAGTTATTTCCTGCAAGTGAAAACGGTATGCAAGACCTTGAATGGGGCATGCCTGCAATTATATCCAAATAACATCACACCAATGTTTGAAGTTACAAAAATAATAAATAAACCAGTTTTTTTAGGAACTTGGAAATCTGAATTTTCTGAGGATTGAGAAAACATACACTTCCAGCGGAGTCAGACTCTTTGTTTTATGCGGTGACTCATTTTACTTCTTGTCGTTGAGCACGCATACACTGCCTATCACAGGTGGTCTTCCCGTGATAATGTATTCTTTGCTATTTATTGTGTCAATCAATAATCTAACGAGAACAAGTACACTGTACACACTAAATCAACTGTTCGAGAGTCGACAAGACAGATGCTGTCAGCCAATGTCCATGTAAACATTATTAACTCACCCAAAATATCTGAGAAAAGTTGTTGCTTGTTAATTGATAAAATCACATATTCTTTCCTCAAACACTTGAAACACCAACACCATTTGGTGCATATCAAATAATGCTATTTCATAGCTATTTCAAAGCTCGACATGCACATATACTGTAAATGTATTTTGTGTCTGAAGGCAATGTGTATACAGTATGCACCCTCACACTGCAAATATTGAAATACTGTTATTTCTGGAATCTTATTACAACAGATGCAATTACTTTTATTTGACAGAATGGATGGTTTCTAACCCCACCGTACAACTCCGTGGACGCTCAAGGATGCACCATGATCGCACCTCAAATGATGCCCATTCATTGTTCCCTTGCAAGTTGACTCGTTTGTCCACCCAGACGCACTTGCAACTCTGGCAACAACTTGATGCCACAAGCCAGCATATACTGTGGAACTTCCTGCTACCTGTTAACACTACGTGCACGTGACTGTGTTCTTAGTATGTGGCTGTTCTGACCACTATATGTCTCGCAGTCAAACATTCCATCATTGCACAATAGGACGACAAAAGCCGGTGTTGCCCGCATGCACTTGTGTCAGCCAAACATCGTGTGACACAAAGGAAGAAACGCGAAGCGAGAGAGCCACTTTTTGGTTTCATCTCCATCACTCGTAAGAACAAAACACACTGCAAGTCTTACATTCGGGCGCTTTCGTGTACCCCCCCCCCCCCCCCCCCCCATCAAAAAACCAAAGAACAGACAATAAAAAACACTACATTAACTCACCATGGTTGTTCAAGCTCCCAGTCTCGGAAAAAGTCCAGTTCAAAGAGATCCATGACAGGCTCCGACTGGATTTGTGAGATTGTTCAGAATCCAAACCTTCCGCTACGTGGTTCTACATGGGCAAGTGACACACGCGCTGTGCGTGAGCGTGCGTGACACAGACAGAGAAGAGAGAGAGAGGGGGAATGAGAAGGAGAGGAGACACAGGCGGCTGCCTCTGCCAGGAATCTGCTACGTGGTCGAGGCAAGCTGACAGCAAAGCAGAAGAAGGAAGGGGGGGGATGTCGCGCGCCCGCGCGCGCGCCCGTTAAATGAGACTGCACAAAAGACAGGCACAAACTGCAAAAAAACAAAAATTAAGTGGGAGAGGG
The DNA here is from genome assembly GCF_051943395.1 of Hippocampus bargibanti. NCBI lineage: Eukaryota > Metazoa > Chordata > Actinopteri > Syngnathiformes > Syngnathidae > Hippocampus > Hippocampus bargibanti. The sequence goes on from NC_142735.1 coordinate 13,550,033, forward strand.
GAAAAACGTTTTCTTTATGAACACTGGTGTCTGTAGTGAACAAAAGCACGTGTCAGATTTCATAAAATAGTGTTAAATTGGTGCACCTTTATCTGGCTGCACTCTTAGAAACTCTGCAAAGATGTATGCCCTTATCGTCTGATGAGTCACCTCACATTTACACACATAAAAATGTGATTTTTTTGGAGTACCCACACAGTGAGATAGAGTAAATTAAGATTTCTGATTCAAAGCGGTGACAATAAGTACAAAAGCTTTGAGGATAAAACGAGAGGATTCTTTATTCATCTCACTCTACTCATGCAGTGGCAGAGCCATAGCGAGCATTTAAAATATGTGACGGAGGCCCATTACCCCTCACATCTCCTCGCCTCCAATCATACACTAGCCAAGATACTTTTTTTACTCTTAAGAGTTGTTTGATCCTGTAGAAGACCACATAATATTCGGAATACTTTTTAATACACTCACACACACAGACATACACTCACAAACAAACATAAAAGAGATGGTGCAATTCAATTCTAAAGCAGCGGAAACATTCAGGTATATATCAACTCTAAACGAGTACAGACATTCAGGGTCACCCCTCCCAAAATGTGATGCTCGAAGTCATATAATAAGGTAACATTTGATAGTTTGTTTTGGTTGTTTTTCCAGGAGTATGCATTTTTCTGTAACCATTTTACATGTCGTCCCAATATTCAAATAATGACATCTGTACTTTCTTGGTTTATCAATTATACCTTGTCAACGTCCTTACTGCAAAAAAAAAAAAAAAACATTAAAAAAGACTAACCAGGACGAGACTAAGTCAACCGTGTTGAGATTTATGATTGATTAGAGAGGAAATGAGATCCGGGGGGCTTAAAGCAGAAAAAAATAGACAGCAAAGACATGGAGCAAAGTGAAACAGGGAGCATTGATAAATATCATGCAACAGTTTGAGATAATGCATGTTCATACTTAATATTTTTTTATGCCGTCAGCTTCAGGAGTATGTGCCAAATTCTGTATTTTCATGCTTTCTCCCATCTTGAAAACGATATGTTTTTTATTTCACAACTACTCTGCCTCAACAGAGTCAATTGTCAGTCATCAATGAGTAATTTAATTGATTTTCTTGTCAGTTCTCATTGTAAGTAAAGCTATGAGAAATTGATTTTTACTCTTGAATTTAAGGAATGTCATCCATATTTTGTTCATACAAAATAATACTAAAGTAATGGAGCAATGATGCTTCAGCGCTGGCTGGTGAGCTGATCATCTGAATCAGATGTGTTACAGCCGGAGAGATGGAAAACAGGCAGGACGGTGACACTCCAGGCCCGGAGGTTGACATGCCTGTCCGACTGTATGACGACATTTCTGGCCAGAAGGGGCATCACGGTGGTAAGAGCAAGGCAGAAAGCTACTGTCAACTTACAAAGGTTCGGCCACCAGAGGGCGCTCAATAGTTGCTCGAGTCGCAGGCTACCGGTGTGCCTTCTGCAAGTGGAGCTCGTGGCGCCTCCCTGGAGGTCCAAGTCAAGCAGGCTCATGGAGGGCCAGGTAACAACGAGTAAGTGAAAGGCCAACCACTGGAAAGTGCTGTGATTTCCCCCCCTGTGACGCTCAATGTGAAGAAAAAGGCAACATGAAGGCAAATGAAACACTTATTCTATTCGTTGTATGATTTAAAAGAATGAACAGCAAGCTTGTAGAGCCCCAAAAGAATAATATTCCTTGGTGAATATATGTCATTCAAAACTATTATTTTGTGTATTTCAACAGAATGAGCTCCTTACAAGTGTGATAATGTAAATACATTTCATGTTTAGTGCCTGCTCTGATTTAAACTTTTGCATCATTAATTCACAGAAAACCAATCTGAACCAGGAAACGTGAAGCTTCGAACATGAACTCAAACCTCGGACCTCAGAATTGTAGTTTGATCTGCTAATCACTCGTCCCATGCACTGAGCTATGATTGCATTTGTGCCTTTCCAATTTCCTTCTATATTTATTGTCCACTGCCTTTATTTGACAACTATGCTCATGTTTCCATATAAGCTTGTCCCTCACGTTCATTTCCGAGCAGGCCAGGAACAAGTGTGTCATTAAATGTTAGGGGATGACAATTTTGACTCCGCAGTCACCATGCATATTTGCCACGACACGTGCCCGGCAGCAGGTTTTACTGTTTATGCCTTGCCTTGAGAAATGATTGAGCAGATGGTCCAAACGTCTCACTCAGCATGTGTGGTGGCGGCCGTTCTAAGTGTGACACCACTGTCTCCCACGCAAAAGCTTGCCGTTTTATAAGATGACACAAGACACAGACACGCACAAACATACAGACACAAATAACATTCGAGGATGTGATGCAGCAGTATGTGACTTACACTGTGTGCATACAAAAATAGTGTGGGTTTTAGTGTGTGCGCGTGTGTGTGCTTAAGTGTACGCGCGTGAATTTGTGTGTGCGCGCACGTATGTGGTCGAAGGCAACATGCCAGCATTACTCTGCATCACACTCTACAAGTACAAACAGCAGGCTCTAACAGAGATGAGGAGAGAAGAATATATCTCATTAAACAATGCTTAATTTGAGATTTAGATATTCGCTCATTTGTCCTCCCCACGTATGAACGGTGTCATTTCACCTCAGAGTGCAATGACACACATTGATACAATCCGGCAATTTTTGTCTGTGTAGGCTCTCAGTCGTCGAGGAAAATGTTTCTTTTCTTCAGTCGTCATCTGTATTTATTTGAAGCCATTTAATTGATATAAAATAAAACCTCGCGCACATAAAAAAAATCATCCCTTTGTCTGATGCTTTCAGCATCAAACACGTTGAACGCGCGTGTGTGTGTGTGTGCGTGCGTGTGTGTGTGTGTGTGTGTGTGTGTGTGTGTGTGTGTGTGTGTGTGTGTGTGTATGCATGTGTGTATGCATGTGTGTATGCATGTGTGTATGCATGTGTGTGTGAGTGTGTGCACGCGCATGTGTGCGCGTGTGTGTAGACTGACCAAAACTAGGTCAGACATTGAAAGAGTTCGGAGAACGAGTGGGGGGGGGGGGGGGGAGAGAGAGAGAGAGAGAGAGAGAGAGAGAGAGAGAGAGAGAGAGAGAGAGAGAGAGAGAGAGAGAGAGAGAGAGAGAGAGAGAGAGAGAGAGAGAGAGAGAGAGAGAGAGAGGAGGCAAAGTGCAAGTTTAATGCAGGAATTTCAGGAAGAGTTAGTGATGCATAAAATGCCAAAGTGAGCCTGAAAGACTGAGATAAAATATAATCGTGACAAGGCAATGATTAAACCCTCAACTCCAGTTTAACTCATCCCGACACAATCATTGCTGTTTTTCATAATGTTACTGACTGTTATTTTGTAGCAATGAAGGGGTTCATAATGCAAAAAAATAAACATTACGACGTAAAACAGTTACACGTGGGAGACACTCCGGTCTCTCTCCTCACGTACAGGCAGTTACACAGCGCCCACATGTGGTTTTTAGCCTATAGCACTGTTATTTTTCATTGATTGAAAAATGCATTACAGTTGTCCATGAAAGGGGAGGGGGACAAAGAAAATACGACGCTGACGCATTTCAGTTAAGAAAATGAGCTGATGCATTTATTTACTTTTACTATATTGCGGCCCCGAGGCAGTTGACTCCATAAAGGTAATACAACCCCAACAGATCAAGCTCACCGGAGCAGCCAATTAGATAACTGATGTGATTTCAACATTTTAAGAGAGAGTGTGGTGGCACAGGTGCGCACCACGGCTTTGATAGGAATCTCAGCCTGACACATTTCCCACGATTGGACGACATGAAGGCGCAGCCGTCGCGGGACAGAAGATCAGAATCATCTCGGACTCAGACACACACGCATCTCCCAGAGACCTGCTCAGCATCGGACGGAGTTTCACAGTACGACTTGCTCGACTACACGCCACGATCAAGCTTTGCAAGACATTTGTGTGTCACTTCTCTGAAAGTAACTTTCGACTACCATTCTACAAATGTTGAAGAGAAACATAAAACTCTTTATTGGCGAGCCAGCCAGGAGGAATTTTTGTCCTTTTTCACCTCCTCAGCCCAATCCACTCTCCTAATGAAAAGAGACCATATTTTTGCAGTATCCCTCAAACTCCACCCCCCCCCCCCCCCCCCCCGGCATCACCGTGGCATCACCCAGGAGACCACCAAATTCCACTATGTGGTCGCTGCCCTCACTCCGGAGTTGGATGGTCGTGTGCACCGAGTCTTCTTTGACCCTCCAGCCCAGAATCCTTACGCGGCCTTGAAACAGGAAATCCTGAGGCAGACCACCCTCGCGGAACACCAGAGGTACACAGCCTTGCGGCATGACGTCGAGCTGGGGGATAGCCGGCCCTCCCAGCTCCTGCAACGCCTCGAGACGGTGGCGGGCAACAGCATCAAGGACCAGGGTTTCCTGCGGCACATCTTCATAGAGAAGCTGCCCCCGATGATCCAAGCAGTCCAGGCAACCACACCGCCCAACTCCACCTTGCAGGAATTGGTTACCCATGCTGACAAAGTTGCGGAGGTATACGCATTGTATCCCACCGTTTCTGCCATGCAGTGTCCTCCAATGCCAGGGCCCTTGACTGATGCTCTCCAACTGCTCGTCAACGAGATGCATGCCCTGCGAACCAAAATCTGGGAACGCAGCCACAGCCGACAATGCCGCCGTAATCACGGACGCGGCCCCATTCGAGAGTGCAGCCCAAGCCGCAACCGGAACCCATCCAGCGCGGATCCCAACCTGTGTTGGTACCATCAATATTGGGGCCAAACGATGCCGCGAGCCATGCAAGAAGTCGGGAAACGGCCCAGCCAGGGAGTGAACACGGCTTCCCACTCGCCTGGCGCCTCCACAACCAGCAGTGTCATTTATGTCTGAAACCGCACATCGAGAAGACGATTCATGGTGGACTCGGCTGCTGACATTAGCGTTCTTCCCTTTTCCTGCAGAGCGCCGGAACCCCGATGCTAGAGTGTCCCTGCAAGCTGCCAACCGCACCACCATCAAGACGTATGGCCAACGCTTTCTCAACCTCGACTTGGGCCTACGTCGCTCCTTCCCTTTCATCTTCACCATTTCCGATGTCCCTCACCCCATCCTTGGCGCGTACTTCCAGCACAAGTTTGACCTGTCCGTCAACATCTGCAGGAAGAGGTTGACTGATGAGACAACCGGCCTGTCCATGCACGGTAGGACAGCCTACCCTGCGCTTCTTCATCTCTCACACGTCCCATCTCCTTCATCTTCTTCATTTCTCACGCTCCTTCGACGATTCCCCGACCTGACCAACCCCAGTCGGGCGAGCCTACCTGCCCCCGACACTGTTCACCACATTGTGACCACTGGTCCCGCGAAGTTTCAACGCTTTCGCCGCCTTGCCCCGGCGAAACAATAGATTGCTAATGCCGAATTCAACCACATGCATCAGCACGGTATTATACGTCCACCGGACAGCAAATGGACCTCCCCGCTACACATGGTCCCCAAGGCGAAGGCGGGCGACTGGCGTCCCTGCGGTGACTACCGAGCTCTGAATTTCGTCACAGTTCCCGACCGCTTCCCTCTTCCCCACATTACGACTGCGTGTCCTTCCTCCACGGAAATGCAGTGTTCTCCACCGTCGATCTGGTAAGAGCCTACCACCAGATCCCTGTCGCTAAAGAGGATAGTTCGAAGACGGCCGTCACCACCCCATTTGACTCGTTCGAGTTCCTCCGCAGGCCTCACAGACTTTCCAATGCTTCATCGACTCCGTCCTGCGTGGTCTTGACTTCTGCTATGCCTACATCGACGACATCCTCATCGCCAGCGACTCCCAAGAAGAGCACCTGCAGCACCTGGAAACAGTATTCAAACGTCTGGTGTTTTTGGCCCACCCAAGATCAAGTTCCTTGGCCACCTGGTCAAAGTCAAATGTCAAAGTCAGCTTTATTGTCAAATATGCTAATATGCATGACATATAGCACAGATGAAATTAATGCCCTCTCTGACCCAGCGTGCAAGCCACTAATAACGTGGCTAAAAAAGACATACAATTGAGAACAGACAATACATGTAATTTCTGAATGTAAAGTGAGGTAGTGTCGTATGTAAAGTGAGGTAGTGACGTATGTAAAGTGAGGTAGTGACGTATATAAAGTGACGTAATGTAGTAATGCAGGAATGGTCGACGGCAAAGGAGTACGCCCACTACCCGACAAGGTGCAGGCTATCCGTGACTTTCCCAAACCCAAGACGGTAACCCAATTACAACGATTCCTCAGGATGGCAAACTTCTACCGCCACTTCATCCCGAACTGTGCCGAGGCTGCCCTGCCACTAAACTCGCTGACTGGCAACAAGAAAAAGCATGTTTCCATCGACCTCTCCTCCGAGCAACTGAAGGCTTTTGAACGGCTCACTCACCCAAGCCCCGATGGTCAGTTGTCTCTCATGGTTGATGCCTCCAAGGTTGGAATCGGTGCGCTTCTCCATGACGGCCTCAACGGTGACTCTCAACCCATCACCTTCTTCTCCAAAGCCCTCCAGCTATCCGAACGCCGGTACTCCACCTTTGGCCGGGAACTTCTTGGCGTCTACCTCAGCGTGAAGCACTTCCGGCACTTCATCGAGGGTGGCCGCGTCATCATGTACACCGACCACAAGCCACTCCTCTCCGCCATCCTCTCGGCATCGACGAAGTGCCTGGAGCGAGAAGTTCAGCACTTGGACTACCTCTCACAATTTGACCTCGAGTTTCACCACGTCCAGGGGCCTCAAAACGAGGTCGCAGATGCCCTTTCTCGAGTTGAGATCAACGCGATCCAGTTTCCAGATGTTCTCGACTACGACGAGATGGCAGCCGCCCAGGTACGAGAAGGTCTGGCCGACCATGCCAACGACCCCAACATCATCGCCGTCCCTCTCCCTAACTCTGGCCGCACAATCCTGTGCGTCCAGTCCGACGGCGTCCCTCGACCACTAGTTCCCGACTCCTTCCGGCGAAAGGTGTTCGAATCTCTGCACAGTCTCTCTCATCCTGGAATTTGTGGCACGACCAAGTTGCTGGCGAAACGGTTTTCCTGGAAGGAACTGCAGAAAGACGCGTGAGACTGGGTGCGCGGCTGTCTATGATGCCAACGCTCAAAGGTCCAGCGCCAGACAAAGTCACGCCGGACAAACGTGCACGCATGCCTTCCTGCGGTGTGCGCAAGCCCCTCCAGCCCCCATACGATGGCCCGTATCCCGTCCTCTCCCACGGCGAGAAGAGGTTCCGGATTCAAATCAACGGCCGCGAGGATACAGTCTCCATCGACCGACTCAAACCGGCAGTCGTAGAGCACACGTTGCCGCGCTCCTGAACATCGACGTCGGCCACCCCCCCAACAACGCCCCCCATATCCGGTGATCGAAGTTCTTTGTGCCTGGCCTCTTCGTGTGACCGAACGACCCGGAGCGGGAGACGTATGCACTTCACAGAACGGCTCACCTCCTCACAGCTCTTCTGAGCGCGTCCGGCTCGTTTTTTCTTTCATCGCTTTTACCGACTTCGGATCCAGGAGGGGAGCCCTGTGGCGGCACAGGTGCGCACCGCGGCTTTGATCTCAGCCTGACATATTTCCCACGCTTGCACAGCATAAAGGCGCAGCCGTCGTGGGACAGAAGATCAGAATCATCTCGGACACAGACACACGCATCTCCCAGAGACCTGCTCAGCATCGGACGGAGTTTCACAGTACTGTATGACTCGCTCGACTCCACGCCATGATCAAGCTCTGCGAGACATCTGTGTGTCACTTCCGTGAGAGTAACTTTCGACTACCATTCTACAAATAAAGAGAAACATCAAACTATTTCAGGGATAGTCAAAGAAAAGAGATTTGCTGTTCCAATCAACATTATGAATCATATTTAAGCTGCATCACCCCCAAAAATATTATAAATTGGGTACAACATTACAGAAGGTAATCATCATATAAAGTTTCATGCAGTGACACAATATAAATGGTATTGTAACACCAGAGTCAAAACCGGCCGCTGCTTCCGAATAACAAATCAACAAATTAATCTAGAGTGGGACCACACAGCAGTTATATTGCATCCAATTCTTTTCAGGATCACCAAACCGATAATATACTGTTATCATGCATTGACAGAGTCATGACAATAACTGGCCCAACGCCAGGCACAAAAGAACATTATGTAACAGACATACGGTGTGCAGTGTGTTTTTGTACAACTTTCTAGTTTGCTAAAGACACAGTGAAATAAATACAGTCTACATATCTCTAACAATGTGTGACACCATTGTTGTCTTTCAAGTATCAAACACCCCTAAAAGAGGCTAGACATGCCAATTGTTCCCGCTAAAGAAGAGTGAATGCGAATGACTGTCTGTATCTAGCTTGATGTTTGAAATGGCAAGTACATCAATCCATGGTATAATCTGCCATTTGCACTGTCAGATAAGACTCCAGAATAAGCAGTTGTGGAAAACAGATGGGCCGTTTAAATCTGTGATTGACTGGCAACCAGTAAAAAAATATCCCTTGTTTCTCAACCAAAATCGGGATAGGTTCAAGCTCACATTAACCCGAATGAAGACATCCAATGTAGAAAATGGGACAATGGATATGGATGGAAATTTTATATACTGTATTTGAACACCATGATGACTAAATTTGAACATCCCTGAATGTGACGAAAAGACTAAGATCCTGTTGCTCAAAATACAAAACTGCAGCACAGTGTCAATTTAATTTTCTCTTGAGATCACAATAAAGCACAGTAGGAAAAGCAAAAAACAAAAAAGTTGGACAATTCAAAGATGAGGCGAGAGATACAAGATCAATCTTTATTTGAAACTGCTTGCATACAAAATATATTGCACTATAACCAGACATGTAAACCCAGACACTTTAAATGCTAGTAAGTAGTATTTACAAAGGAAAACAAACAAAATGCCCAAAAGTGCTCACAAGATTTACAGCTTTTTAGACTACCCTGGTTTAAGTGTCTCCAGATGTTTCTTTGCGTCTTGCCTTCCTGTTTCTCAGATAACAATTGATCAACTGAGCAGTTGTTGCACGATACATTCTGGAGTAAGAGAAGAATCATTTGCTGCAGAGTGGCAAGCAAGAAGTCAAGATTGGTCATCTTCATTTTAAAGTGTGACAACCCCAAATGGAGTTAATGCTGAATGAGGGATGCAATTCAGGATCCCGACGCAGTATTAGCCACCTTTTGTGAGTGGCTGTCATTTAAAACTGTCACATACAAATCAGAGGCGTTTTTTTTAAGATTGAAGTCATATTTAACATTCATCTTGCAAGCTCAACTTGCAAATGTAAGATGGCACTCCTTGTTTGTTAGTTGGTAGATACCCTCTAATTTACCATCCAAACAATATTTTCAAAGGTCATAAAGGTCCATGTTCAATTCAATTTACACCATCAATTTAACTGAAACATTTGTGTAAAAATACCAAAATTCCCACCATGATAAAAGTCAAGTTTTCAATAATCTAGCAAACATATGGATATTTTTTTATTAGAAAGGAATAGATATAACACCTCTGACCCAAGCCGTCACTATCATTAGTGTTGGGCATAAAAGGAAGAATTTACATACAACATCCATTCTGGGAAAAAAAACTATAAAGTTAGCAAGCGGTTGAATCCGAATGATTTAGAAGCATTTCACCGTCAAGTTTTAATTACAGCGAGGCTGAATTCACAGTCTACTCATTTGCAAAAAAAAACAATTCTTAAAAAAAACAAGCCAAGCCTTTATACCATTTAGTGGACATTGATGGCATCCCTTTCAGAGTTTCCATTGGCGTTCCTCGATTTGGGCCATGGACACATCTAGTCGGCCAAAGAAGAGTTTGGTTTTCGATTGTTTGTTGCGGCACTTGATACAGTGGTACGTCTGTGTAAGCTCTGTCGTACAGGAGTGGTCCATCGATGAAAAGGTTTCTTCAGCCGTCATCTGTACAAAAGTGAAGGTTTCGGACGTTTCGCCTCCTATCCACGAAGCCTTGGATAGGAGGCGAAACGTCCGAAACCTTCACTTTTGTCCAGATGACGGCTGAAGAAACCTTTTCATCGTTGATACAGTGGTACAAACCTTGTCAGAATGACTTAGAATGGTGACACTTTCATCAGCACAGTTCTTCACTGACGATACATGGGCAGCATGCAAAAGTTCCCCCATCTCTTCAATGTACATTTTCTTTTACAGTACAAAGTTCCATTTTTGCAACACTATTTCTTCGTATTAACCCCTACAAACACAACAATGCACACACAGCGCTTTCTTGTGTGTGTGTGTGTATATATATATATATATATATATATATTTTTTTTTTTTTTCCTGGCTGTAAACCAATTTGAAACATACTATCTCAGCCTAACTGATCCTACTACACCTGGGTCTTTAAATGTAAATAATTCAAACGTTTTGAAGCAAATTATTCTCCGGCTTGATCAATGATGACATGGACAATAAGAGGTTAGATACATGCAGTTTCTATTTTGAAACAACCAGAAAAGAAAGTGAAGCAATACATTTTCAGAAATATTTGATTCTGGCTCAAGAACATTTTTTTTAAATGAAGGTGCATTACTCATTACTCTGCATTACTCATCTCAAATGATAAATCAAGAACGACATTTAAGAATGAAATGCTTTATGTACAGATTACCACTAAATGGAGAAGCTTACATTCAGTAAACAAAAAAATAATAATACCGAGCTTGTCAAAGGCCAATGAAAAAAGAAAACACAAAAGCAGGTTTGATGCATTTTCCCCAATTTTTGGGGGAAACTTCAAGCCCCTCATTTATTTTAAAAGAAACCTACACCTAAAACACAGAATTGCAAGTCAGTCTAATTTTAGGTCACAGTATAACAAAAGTGGTCAATGGACTGCAGTAAAAGTTTTCTTCCTTGAGACACACGCGACAGAATATTTAGATACTCATCATTTCATGTGAAACTTATGTTATCACTCGTTTTGGACCTCTGTGGCAGTTCTATGAACATTCACTATCAATGCGACTCAACCTTGCGAGGGAGCAAAATATTTTTACAGCAAGTTTATTAACAAGAGATCTAGTATTTAACTGATATCAAACAGCGACAAACAAACGAAAATAGGGATAAGTGCACATTTGAAACAGTACAAATTATGATATCATTATTTACAATATGCCACCCTATCTCCTTTTTTGATAACACAAGACAACTTAATTCAGTTGCTGCTTTATGGAAAGTAAAGAGATCATTTGAATTTAAACCACGTGGTTTATGTATTGCAAAACAAGCTAACTGTAAAAATGCAGCATGACTGCAGTATGGAAGCCAAAGATTAGTGAAAAAGAGTCACATTAGATTCATACTTGTGTAAAAGCGAGCACAATGGAAATACTGGCCTCAGAAATTAAATTGTGAGCACGAGACACGGTGTCTAGAGCGTGGCACAGAAAAGTGTGATGCACAGGCCGAAAAACTAGGAGAGGCGGGGATACAAATCAGTCTGGGGCTCCAAAAAAGTGTGATGCGTGGGCCTAAACAGTTGGGGGGGGGATTACAAAATCGGAGTGAGGCTCCTAAAAGGGTTGAGAGAGATGGAAACAATGCTTAAAACGCTTCAGAGGGTCTGCTGATTTGATCAACAATATACGGACGAGCCTGTCATTCTGTCTTAAATCAATTGAGGTATGATATTTGTATTTTTTATGCAGGCAGTGAATCTCAGCTTGATTCTTCAAAACACACCAAGAATGAAACTGTAGGCTGCACGATGCCAGAAGTGATATGTACAGCATATCACAACAACAGAGCGACTAACAGGAATGTCAGCAGTCAACACGCCAGAGAAGCAGCCGTACATTACAGCAACCACATTCTGCCTTTCGATCAGTGGTTCTTAATCTTGGTGGAGGCAGCGAACCCCACCACTTTCACATGCTCATTCACTGAACCCTTCTTTCAATGATTGACCACGAGCTACAGACGAGACTGAGGGGTGGATCTCTGCGGCGGAGCATCCACCGAACCCCTGAAACTGACTCGATCGAACCCACTTTAAGAACCACTGCTTTAGATCTTACTGCAAAAACGATGGTCCAGAACTACAACCGTATCTCATATGTTTAACTTGCGACAGATAAACTGTCAAGAATGTCTTTTTCTGGAACTCAACAAAGGCTTTATCGATTCAGACATGAGTTGACTCAACCGTGATGATTTGTCTGATCAGCTTGAGCAGAGAACAATCTTTTGGTGAGGTTTCATGCTTACCATGCCGACTGGGATGTTCAAGTGTCCCCGGTTCAAGGAGCAAAGACATTTCCCCTTATGAGTTGTAAATTAAAGAGCAGCTTGGAGAGGTCTGCGTGCGTGTTGTCCAAGATCAGCTAGACAACTGCCACCTCACATGTATATTTGTCTTAAAAGCACTGAGCCATGGACAAATTGGCTGCAGGGATGTCAGACTGAATATGGGTGACATTCTGGTAGTGTGAGCGTTTATTGTTTATTATTTATGTATTGTTATGTATAAGAAAAAAAAAGACTTGATTGGGTTGATGGTTTACGTCAGGTGTTGCCCACACATGACACGTAGCCCAAGCCTGTGACTTTGCACACTTACAAGTTCTTGGGTGATGGAGGACTGGTTGTCCACATTATGTCCAAACTAAAGGGTCAAAGGAGCAGTCTCAGAACACATTATGAGCTAAGTCTAAAGTCTAGTTTGAAACTTCACGGGACAATGAACGAAAAGGCATCCACGTTGCTTCATTAGCTAATGGAGAAAAGTGATGAATGTAATTGAACTTCAGATAAATTTTGACATGAGAGTATGACGGTTGGTGGACAAAGAGGCTGCTTTTACATCAAGAAGCTTCATTGCTATCTCACTGTAGGAGGAATACATCCATTCAGTCACAAACCAGCTCGCTGCACTACACTCAGCAGTACACAAATGCAGCACAACAGGGAGCGGTCGTCACTACATTTACAGTACTTTCTACTGACTTCCATGGTGATGGAGGCTGCTCCTGTCTAATCTTGCAATTGACAAAAAGGGAAAGAAAGACGGCGAGACAAATAACTGTGGATGATTAAAGAGCGGTTGTTTGCGTATGTGTGTGAAGAGTGTGGCTTCATTTCTGGATGTGAGAAGGTCCTCCAGTAATGCATCTACGACACTCCGTTCACCAGAGGGGGAGCGTCCTGCTTCTCCTTCTTTGTTCCTCTGTCCCTAATGGGCCGCTGCTGATGGCGTAGTGAGCCTTCGCCACCAGAACTGTGGCCACCCTGTGATGAATGCCCTCCCCCGCCTCTCCCTCCAGAGGAATGCTGCACACTACGTTCGTTGTTGCCATCCACACGAATCTGTAGGGTGACAAAAAAATATTGCGTCAGACTCAGACACACACACACACACACACACACACACACACACACACACACACACACACACACACACACACACACACACACACACACACACACACACACACACACACGTTAACTACTCGACAAATACACACACACACAGACACACACATATAAAATGCAATCATACACATACGCCATATGTAATTGGGACATTACCTGCAAGGTATCTTCCTGTCCCCGTGTCTTGGGCTCTCTGATATGACGAGGCCGCGGATCACTCCACTGTACATCGTCACCTGAATGGGAGAATTTTTTTCTAATCTGTGGCACAGCTATACCACAATCACAACAGCTGCACGTCGGCCCAATTCGGATTAAATCTCAGAGGACCGATGAAAGGTAAGTTAAAATGCTTAATTCCTATATAATAAAAATAATAAACCATTACCTTTAAATGCTCCTCTTCCTCTTCCACCTCGCCCTCGAAGTCCTGCCCCGGCAGGTCTCCTCCTCCCGTCAGTTCGTCTTGGCAATGTCCCACCTCCTGTCATTAGCTCTTCTGTGGGAGCCAGCGACCAATCACTGAGCTCGTCTCTGTGGTCTGACTCAGTTTCGGAAGCGTTGGACGCCTCTGAGTTGGTGCCTAGTGTGGCAATGCAAAAGGTCATTCAAACTGACCTTAGATTAATTTGCTTTAATGTGTGAATGCCAAGTTTCTAATAAAGTACAATATCACTGAACTATTAAAAAATACAGACGCAAGTGGCAATGGAACAGCACCTGAGGCAAAAGCAGCACCACCTCCTCTTCGCCCTCGACCACCTCGTACTCCTCCTCCATAGGGTTTCCCTCCTCCCGTCCCTCTGCCAAGGCCCGTGCCATTATCAAAAACATAGCTTTTGTCTTTAAGATTTCGTGGGCCCGTCCCTCCGACACCACCTCCGCCTCCTATCTGTCTCAGCTGCTCATCAATCTGAAGGCGCTCCAGACGAAGTTGGTCCACCTCCTGGATTTATTAAGAGAAATACTTTTAAGATACAACATTATATTTTCACAAAGATACGATTGCCAGGGTGTCATCTCATAAGATTGGTGTATGGTATCACACACAGTTTTCTTGTGTACCTTAAGGTAGTTGAGGTGATAATCCAGCAGTACCGTTGCATTCGAGATGCTTTCCTTCGTCCCAACAAATACAAAGGGCACCATTCCCTACAGCAAAGTTTGGCAAAAGAGAAATATCCGACATTAGGACTCTTTGCATTAATGCGGGCTACATTGGAAAAGGGTCATCTCTAATGAACTGAATACTGGCAGTTTATATTGCAAAAAAGAAATAAATCTAACAACTAAAACAGTGTCACTCGTAAATTTAGACCATTTTGGCCTTTTGGAACACCCACATTTAGGTACAGTTTTTCCACAATATTACCTGATATAAAGCCGTGATAATGCTTGAAAACAAATCTTTAAATTCTCTTGAAACTCAAAATATCAAAATTAATGAGAAGCAATGCGTGGTTCTTTATTCCGTGGAAGAAAGCAATGTAGGGTAATGTGTGCCGATTATTTTCCTTCCTAACACATCATTCGGGAAGGAATACTTCTTGCTTTGTGTCTAGGACTCATGGGAAATGTAATCCTAATAGCCTATTGTTGTAGTTGCAGTACATCTAAACGTAGATGGAAACAGAGTTTTTTTTAACCGCCTCATTGCTAATGTTGCAACTTAAAACGTGGTGCAGGACCAGCATGAGGTAAAAGACACACCAACCATCCAATAGCTACAGGGACCGAGCATGGTGAGTGCATTGAGTTGTTTCCAGCTGTTGAACTGTCAAGAATGATATCATTTAGCGAGAGCCAAAGTTCTAACAATGGCTGGTCATCAGATTGACTAGTGATGTTTAAACAATATTTTAATTTGCAGAATGATCCCCTTCTCCTGTAAACTTAACACTGTGTCGT
The DNA here is from genome assembly GCF_051943395.1 of Hippocampus bargibanti. NCBI lineage: Eukaryota > Metazoa > Chordata > Actinopteri > Syngnathiformes > Syngnathidae > Hippocampus > Hippocampus bargibanti. Next base: position 13,565,424 of record NC_142735.1, read on the forward strand.
TGCATGCATTGGACTATTTTTTTGCAAAGGTAAACGGTTTAAAAATCAAAAAGTTGATTTGTCTAAAGTGATTTGTAGGTTACATTAAGTATATACCCTGTAGTTTTCTGAATGACAAAGCTATAAATTTAATGTAAACAATAACTTCATCACCTTTTCTTAAAACATTCCACACATTGGACATTTTTTTCTGACTCACATCATCCGTTGTTAATGCTGATGCTCCTCCCGCCACTGATGATGATGTCACTGAAGGCTTTTTGTCATTTTCTGGTTCAATGCGGACCCGCACCACACCAGACTTATCAACCACTTCTTGGATTAGTTTACCACTCTTGCCAATCACTTTGCCTAAAGAGAAAAAGGTGAGTCATAATCACAACAGACTGACTGCATACATATACATCTCAGTAAATAAGAACATTCTTGATGATTTAAGCCATTCCAATTATCCACACTTCTTAAGCACTAACGTTTTGTGGCATGCCTTACTAGTGTAGGGTGCCAATGGCTATCTTTAGGACAACAGTCAAGTTCACAGTATTCAGTCATTGTGGAGACTAATGTACCAAACTACACACCATCAGTAAATTCAACGTTTTCCACATATATTTTTTTAACAGTCAAACAAAACAGTCAACCCCCAAATATCTGTGATTTGGAATTTTCAAATTCACTCATTTGCAAATTTTTCAACCTATTCTGTTATTTGCTCAAAAATTAATCTATTTGCTTTTTTTAAATCAATTGACAGCCATATAGAAATACCTGCACAAATGTGAATGTGTGGGTGCTTAATTGTGAATATGAATGGTCCACTGCATCTTTAAGTGAGCTTGAAGCTTTTAAGACATAGCTACAGAGTTGCAACGATCCTGTGGCATTGGTAGGGAATTGTGACCCTTTTTATTGGATTTTCGCTGGTGTGCCAGAGGTTGGTCTCCAACAGCTGTGGTTCAGTCACTATTAAAATTTGGTAAAACAACAATACGACTTGTTAAGCAGTTGTTTTTAGAGTCCTGCACTTGCTCCTGGCCCATGATTAACTACTAAACAACAAACAAATGAATAAAATAAAAATGTGGTGTGCACTACCTGTTGGAATTGTCACAACAGAGTTTATCCTATTGTTGGAGTGAATTTCTCACCTACTAAATTCCGGGGAACTTTGATGACATCTTCAGAGAACTCCAGGAAACTCCGAGCAATACGGACAGCTTCCTGGTCCTTAAATACCAAAACAAACATTTGAGTTTTTTTATGGTATTGTAAAACTTGTCTGTGATTGTTTGGTTTCTGTATGTCACATTAAAAGACTTGGTATTTATTAAATGTAATGTGATCACTAATTAAAAGGATACATGTACCCATGTATCACTCGGTCAACAAAAACAGTTACGACTGTCATACCTCTCCATAAATATGGAAGGTGCATGTCTCTTCATCCAGGTCTATATTAGTGACTCCGGGGACTTTCCGGGCCTGCTGAATGTTGGCCCCGTGTGTACCGATGGCGAGCCCCATTAAATCATCACGTACTACAAATTGTTCATGGAACCGTGATGCCAGCTGTCGGGAACTCTGGAAGCAACACAATAACAGGTCTGACTTGTAGTTGTTATGGGCAAGAAGGATGCGGGTAATGTTCGAACACAAAAGGTTTTGGCTCCGTTTTAATGTATGGGTGTGTGTGTGTGTGTGTGTGTGTGTGTGTGTGTGTGTGTGTGTGTGTGTGTGTGTGTGTGTGTGTGTGTGTGTGTGTGTGTGTGTGTGTGCGCGTGCGTTTATGTGTGAATCTGTACCTCCAGTTGTCTGCTGGCCTCTTCATTCCTCAGCATGAGAGAGTGTTTGGTGCGCAGGCTCCTGAAGTGCATGTCACTCATCATGTTAGCCCGCTTCGATGTGACCTCATTCACTGACTGTTAAAACAAATCAAAGCTTGAAATATGAGTAGATGCAGGTATAAGTTGAATGTTTTATAAAGTGAAATACAGGTAAAACATTTTGGACTATTGGTGTACATGTTGGTTGCTCGTCTGTGTAAGCTCTCAGTCGTACAGGAGTGGTCCATCGATGAGAAGGTTTCTTCAGCCGTCATCAGTACTTTTTTGAAGGTGTTGGACGTTTCGCCTCCTATCCAAGAGGCTTCGTCAGCAAACTAAAGTCTTACTGGTTGTATCGGCCCTATTTATATATCCCTAATGTCACATGACGGCGCCGGACACAGCTATGATAGGTCCCTACTCTCAGGTTGGGGGGAGCAGAGGACCACTCCCTGTGGCCCCACTGATTATTCCTACATTCTTGACTAATGACTGGCCTGTTTGCCCCCCTCCCTCCGGTATCCTCACCACCATCCACCATGCATCACCTCATCAGCATTACGAATGTTGTCTAACCTGTTTTGCCTAAGCAGGCTATTGTATGAACGATCCAAATTGAACCTCAGCCCACCAGACCGGTTTATGAAGGATTTTGTTGTTTTATGAGAATCGCTTCTTTTACTCCCCTTTCAAACCATCTATGTTCTTTCGCTAATATTTTAACCTAATTGTCGTCAAATGAGTGGTTGCTTTTAGGTGCAAATGTACTGCCGATTGAGGCCCACTCGTATTATCCCTGCGATGTTGATAAAGTCTTTTTTTGAGAATTTGTTGAGTCTCCCCAATGTACTCCTTACAATTTTCATGCTTACAATGTATTGAATAAACTACATTACTTTGTTTTTCATTTGCCATTTTGTATCTTGAGAATGTTTGGTTTCATTCCCTATTCTTTCTGACATTTGTTGAAACCTTCTCATCGATGTTGGTTGCTCTTACACAAATATAAAACAATATTTATTCTATGCACACATTTCAAAAAAGCATTACGAACCAAGATCACCAGCTGCTTCTTCTCAGAGTCGTACGTGACACTGAATGCTCCCACAGCCTTTTTGAAATCTTTGTGTGCTGATTCCTTTGAGCACCTGATAACATGGAGTCAACATTCATGTCATTAAACTGGCACCATTTAAAAGTGTGTGTGCATGTGTGTGTGTGTGCGCGCGCGTGCATGTAAGAAATTGTGTGGGTGACAATTTCAAATATGTTTCAAATATATTTCAAATATGTATAATAATAATAATAATAATAATAATAATAAATTCAACGTATAAGCAAGCACCTTTCAAAACTAAAGGAAAATCTACAAGGCCTTAAAAAACATTTGGCTCTTTCATGATTTCAGTTTCTTTCTTGTAGTTGCAGCTTCTAAATAAATGTTTTTTTTTAGCACCAGGTGCACATTCTGGTGTGTTGCTGGTTTTTCTCCTACTACATAAGCCAACAAATTGAGGGCAGAAACTGATAGCTACACATCGAAATGCAGGGTTTTTAGAATGCTAATTTTCATGAAATTCTTCATGAAATGGACATTGTAGTTAAAAAACACCTTTAGAAAAATTACACAACGTCGAAACAGAAAGCAAAATGATTTCATGATCTCGCCATTATTTGAAATATTTGAAATATGCATACTGGAAATGCCCAGCATACAGCATCTGCATCAGCATACATCAGTATTTGCATGCATTTGGCTAGACGCGTGAAGTTGTTTTTGTGCTAAAATGCGCCATACAAGGCACGATGATTCTGAACCCACCATGGATTGAAAGGCACTCGTAAGTACTTTCATAATTCACGAAATCTGTCTTTCAGCATACCTGTGTGTGGCTACTGAAATCTAAGTCATTTTTCAAATGGTATTGGCAGTTAACTCCTGGTTTAACAAGGGGCAACTTATTCCACATATAGCGTGATATGCTTTATCAGAAACAATGAAGCCTGCAAAATGTGCATAATGCATTCTGGTCATGGACAAATAATTTTCAAGGCAATGTATGCAGTAGTCTTACATTTGCCGTAGATCATCAGGGACATCCAGTCCGATCTTGAGGAAGGTAGTTTTGGTGGCTGGTTTGTTGGGATTGATAGGCCGTAACCGCTCCAGCGTCACAATTTCGTTTAATGTCGCGTCACATGCGGCATATTCTATAACGTAAAACTACACACACACAAAAGAAAACAATATATTAACAAGAACTAATTAAGAGAATGACTGAATGTATTAAACATTCGTCAAAAGAATATATTTGAACTACATTTGAATGAAGGTGACAAATGCAAAAAACTTATATGAACCAATCCACGTGAATGCTCACATTGTATAAAGTTAAGGACACACTACTCCACATATTTACATTTGCGATCTTAAAAGATGTAGGAGCTGTGCAGGTCAGTAAAAATAGAAAGTTTGAGATTCTGTTTTTTCTTCCAGCCTGAAAAATTATGTAGCACACACCACTCTGGTTTGTTCTCTTTTGACGTTGTAAATAGCACAAATCACACAGATTATTTGGATTCATTAAAAAAACCACTCCCAAAGTGAAAAAAAAGGTGAAATGTCGCCCAAATGCACATTGTAGACGAACAGAAGTGCTCGGTGTACTTCTCCTGGTCTACCTACCGTGAATAAAAAGATGAGATGCAAGTCCCACCCACTAGACAGCGCCAATGTCATACTGTAAACGGAAAGCTAAGCGGAAATACAGACACAAATTGTTTGGACTTAGCCCTACCTCTCCTTTGACCATGCGAACCTTAGCCAGCCACCAGCCACAGGGCTCCTTGTCATTCGCCCTGGAGTACACCTGCCAAAACCCACACAGTAAACAAGACCCATCATAAACCTGAACAAAATATACATTCAGAAATAAATACATTAATAGATAACCATGTACCATTGGTTAAACTGAAAAATTGAATCATTATTTCATTTTTTTAAATTCCAATTAGATGTTTGGCAAACATTGAATCACAAAAGAATCCTACCTCAACCTCATCACTCTCATTTATCTCTTTACAGAACCCTGTTGGAGGAGGAAATCGCACATCCTGGAATGGGATCTGGCGCTCTGGCTGCCAACTAGTACGGAAGAACACAATTATTTGATCATGAGCTGCACAAATTGCTAATACATACAATATATTGTCCTATTTGACAATGTAATGCAGTTTCTCATTACAGTCACTTGACTCACTTATTTTCAAATGCAACTGTAATGGAGCCTTCATGGACATCCTTCACAAATGCCTAAAAGAAGCAAAATATATTACGGGAAGACATTCAGAAACAAAGAAGGTCTACATTCTGGTGGCAAATAAAAGTCTAACGTATTTTGTGTACCTCCAAACTGATAAAATCTGGACTGTTTGGCACACTCTCAAGTTCTATACACTTTGGATTTGGACATATCAAATTGATCGAAGTAAGACGTCAAGGGGCTGGAGGATACCAGACAAAGGGGCTTCCCTCTAGGTTGCAGAAGTCTGACCAACTGACTACTAGATGAAGAGAGATCCAAGAAATTCCCACATTATTTGAGATAAGCTACAATTATTACATTGACCTTGATCGTTAATTGGCCAATGTCAAGTACCCAAGGTGTAAAAAAATAAAGCAAGGATAGTGCCTTGGCTCATTTTCACGCGCGCGCACACACACGCACACGCACACACACACGCACACAACACAAATTGAACGGTGTGTCAGCTACGTAGGCACCATACCTGCTTCAAAAGAACCCTGACTGTAATGATATTTTCTCCACACCAGGGGTGCCAAACGGTTTGACCGAAGATAATAAAATAATAATACATTTCATGGGTGGCCCGGTAGTCGAGTGGCTAGCACACCGGCTTCACAGTGCAGAGGTCGCCGGTTCGAGTCGCGGTCCGGCCTCCCTGTGTGGAGCCTGCATGTTGTCCCCGGGCCCATGTGGGTTTTCTCCGGGTCTTCCGGTTTCCTCCCACACTCCAAAAACATGCATGGCAGGCAGTTTGACCACTCCAAATTGTCCGTGAGAGTGACTGTTGTACGTCTTTGTGTGCCCTGCGATTGGCTGGCAACCAATTCAGGGTGTCCCCCGCCTAGTGCCCGAAGACAGCTGAGATAGGCTCCAGCACCCCCCGCGACCCTAATGAGGAATAAGAGGTACGGAAAATGGATGGATGAATACATTTCATTTATAAGCGCCTTTCAAAACTCTCAAGGACACTTTACAGTCACATATTTTTTCAGCGCATGAGCAGCGGCAGCCACACGCGCCAGCGTTCACTCAACACCCCTTTTCAAGTAAACGAACACTCACAATCAACCCAATGGGTTGATTGTGAGTGTTTGTTTACGGGAATGCATGCAAGCACGCATGCCCGTGCGCGCTGACGCAGCCTTAGATACTGTGATGACTGTGATATATATTGTTTTATGAAAAAATTGCCTTGTTACAGGTTCGGAGAGATCGCAGCAGAGAAATGACCACAAATAACGACTGTATATATATAAAAATATGTATTTATTGATAAAACACACAACAATTTACAGCATTTCCCGATCATGAGTAATTACGCTAGACACAAACTGTGACCTCTATGCCCCCACGTAAAGACTCCAACATCACGGTTAAGATCCAGAATAGTATACCTTATTGTTGACAGAGGGCGGAGAGCCGGCAAATACACACCGGTAGAGTAATCTGGACTGGAAAACCCAAAGCTGGATACTCGGGCACAGTTCACAGCAGACTCTAACCAATATTGAGGAAAACCCCATCTTATAGACCCACTCTTTGCTAAGACAGGTGGCCAGCCTGTCCACGCAGGAGATAAGTCATTCCTCCTCCTTTTCCTCAGCCCCGGACTAACAAGCAATTTTTGGCAGGCACACAAAGGCGTGTGAGAACCTGCAGTTTCCAAAACCAAAACAAATTTGGTCAGTGTGACCGACCCAGGTGTTTCGACTCAGAAAAACAAAAAGGCAAATACAAAGTGCCTCTTTGCACAACCTACACCTTGGGTCTTGTCTGGTGTGGTATATCCCTGCCTCTATGGCTCTGGTGTTCAGGGCCTGCTCTTGGGCAGCCAGGATGAGTGCCTCTGTGCTGTCCTTTAGGCCAGCCCTCTCTAGCCACTGATAGGACTTCTTGGGATCAGCCACTTCTGCTATGGTTCGGTGGTACATCCCATGTAGGGGCTTTTCCTCCCATGATTGTCCCTCTTCCAGCACCTCATCCTCTGTTCCCCATTGACTGAGACATTCTCTGAGTACATCATCCGTTGGAGCCTTCTCTTTGATGTATTCATGGAGCTTGGATGTTTCATCCTGGACAGTGGCTCTCACAATCACTAGTCGCCGGCCTCCTTCCTTACGGCTTGTGTACAGTCTCAGGGTGCTGGACTTGGGATGGAACCCTCCGTGCATGGTGAGGAGTTTTCGGGTCTTAACATCCGTGGTCTGAATCTCTTCCTTTGGCCACCTTATTATTCCTGCAGGGTATCTGATCACTGGCAGGGCATAGCTGTTTATTGCCCGGGTCTTGTTGCCATTGAGCTGGCTTCTGAGGACTTGCCTCACCCGCTGGAGGTATTTGGTCGTAGCCGCTTTCCTTGTTGCTAGTTCGAGGTTGCCATTGGCCTGTGGTATACCGAGGTACTTGTAGCTGTTTTCAATGTCTGCTATTGTTCCTTCAGGGAGTGAGACCCCTTCAGTGTGGACTCCCTTGCCCCTCTTAGTCACCATCCAACTACATTTCTCCAGCCCGAATGACATTCCGATATCACTGCTGTAGATCCTGGTTGTGTGGATCAGGGAGTCTATGTCCCTTTCGCTCTTAGCTTTATGTCATCCATGTAGAGGAGGTGACTGATCGTAGCTCCATTTCTGAGGCGGTATCCATAGCCTGTCTTGGCGATTATTTGGCTGAGGGGGTTCAGTCCTATGCAGAACAGCAGTGGGGAGAGTGCATCACCTTGGTATATGCCACATTTGATGGACACATGCGTTAGTGGCTTGCCATTGGCTTCAAGTGTGGTTTTCCACATCCTCTTCGAGTTTGCAACAAAGGCTCTCAGGGTCCTGTTGACCTTATACAACTCCAAGCATTCAGTGATCCATGTGTGTGGCATCGAGTCATATGCTTTCTTGTAATCAATCCAGGCTGTGCACAAGTTGGTATGTCGGGACCTGCAATCTTGAGCGACTGTTCTGTCAACCAGCAGCTGATGTTTGGCACCTCTAGTGTCTCTACTAATGCCTTTCTGTGCTTTGCTCATGTGTTGATCCATGTGTCCACTTATCTTAGCCGCAATGATGCCTGACATGAGCTTCCATGTTGTGGAGAGACAGATTATTGGCCGATAGTTGGAAGGAACTGCACCCTTTGAGGAATCCTTCATGATCAGGATTGTTCACCCTTCGGTTAGCCATCCTGGGGGAGTCCCATCCCTCAGCAACTGGTTCATTTGTGCTGCTAGGCGCTCGTGGAGAGCTGTGAGTTTCTTTAGCCAGTAGGTGTGGACCATATCCGGGCCTGGTGACGTCCAGTTTTTCATACCTGAGACTCTTCCTTGTATATCTGCCGCTGTGATGGTAACTGGGTTCTGTTCACAGGGCTGTGCTCCTCTTTCAGAGTCACCAGCCATTGTGCACTGCTGTTATGTGCGACTTCCTTCTCCCATATGCCTTTCCAGTATCTTTCAGTCTTCAGCCTTGGAGGGTCTGCTCTGCTGTTAGAAGCCTGCCACTGAGCGTACACTTTCGCAGGTTGTGTTGCGAACAGCCTGTTTATTCTTCTGGCCTCATTCTCTTTCGTGTACCTCTTTAGGCGACTGGACAAGGCCTGGAGCCTTTGTTTGGCAGTTTCGAGTGCTTCAGGTATGGTTATCTGCATGTACCTCTTCGGTATTGGCCTTTTATTCACACCTCTCTGGATCTCCGTCAATTGACTCACATCTTTCCGAGCCGCCTTGATCTTGGCCTCCAACCGTCTTTTCCATGGTGGGTAATGAATCTCGTTGCTCTCATGGTTGCTCTTGTAGCCAAGCATCTCTAGGATCACTGATGCTGAGGTGTATATCAGCTCATTGGTTTCTGTGATCGTTCCGGTCGGGATCGTTCTCAGTGCTGCATTCACAGTTTCCATGAGACTTTCAGGTGGTACTTCACATAGCCGTTGTAATCGGTGTCTTCGTTGCCCAGTTTTCATTCTTGCCATGATCTTATCTCTCAGGTCAGTTGCTGCCTCGCTCATCATTTCATTCATTGGGGCTGGCTTCCCAATCTCATCATTCATTGGGGCTCAACCAGAGATTGGGATCTCTGGTTGAACCTCTTCCTCTGATGTGGCAGCCTGGGTCCCTTCACCTCGGAATTTGTGTTGTACCTCATCAATCTCAAGTTGTGATAGAAATTGCCGTTTGTGGATATTGGAACACTGAGCTACTAGTTGTTTCATGGTCAACCGTGACTGTGGGTTTCGAAGTAACCATTCAGCCCCCATTCTCCGTATGTAACCCCTCTGACTAGGGTTGCTTGAGTAGTAGCATTCCAACAGAGCCATGTTATCGCATCTCGTCCATCTCCGCTTTGTTCCGGTAGGCCATTTTTCATCAGGGTGCTCTGGTTCCCCAGCACCTGACGCAGACCTTGTTTGGCCGGGCGACGTCTGAGCCGGCATGTCATTCCATTTATTGTGTCTCATCATTGTATGAGGTAGGCATTAGCGTGAAGGGTCTTGCCCAAGGACCCACACTGGATGATGTCATTGTGGTCATTTTCTCTGCCACAAGTGGGATTCGAACCCTCGTCTATATATATATATATATATATATATATATTCTTCTTTTCCTTTCGGCTTTTCCCCTCAGGTGTCGCCACAGCGAATCAATGTCCTCCATCTATCCCGGTTTTGCATCCTCTTCTCGCACACCAGCTACCTTCATGTCCTCTTTGACCACATTCATAAACCTCCTCTTCGGTCTTCCTCTCGGTCTCCTGCCTGGCAGTTCAAGACTCAGCACCCTTCTCCCGATATAGTCACTCTCTCTCCTCTGGACATGTCCAAACCATCTCAGTCTGGCCTCTCTGACTTTCTCTCCAAAGCCTCTAATATGAGTTGTCCCTCTAATGTACTCATTCCTGATCCTATCCAACCTGGTCACTCCCAAAGAAAACCTCAACATCTTCAGCTCTGCTACCTCCAGCTCTGCTTCCTGTCTTTTCTTCAGTGACACAGTCTCCAGTCCAAACATCATGGCTGGTCTGACCACGGTTTTATACACTTTTCCTTTCATCCCTACATGCAAACAGGGTCGGATATATCGATAGTCCCGGTTATATCGATATTTTTTCGGATTCCCTTGAATATCGATATAACGAGACCTTACTGTATATATATATATATATATATATATATATATATATATATATATATATATATATATATATATATATATATATATATATATATATATATATATATCATTCTGTATGTAAGAAAAAAATTGCCAAACAGCGCAGAAAAATAGCACAAATGTTGTTTGTGGTTTATCACCTTGCGCTTTTTCAGTGACTATTAATGGCAACGGGACCAATTCGGTTGAAATATTTTGTTTTGTAAAACTCCCGGAAACTATTTGAGCGACATGGAACCAGGTTACACGCATTTTATAGATAGTGATTATAGGCTTCAATTTCAGACTGCTAATTAGAAAGATGTCTACTAATAATTCCGGTGATGCAGGTCATGCACACACATAGGTTCAAGGTGACCTGCTCTTCTATTTTATAAATATATTTTGGTGAAAATGAAACTAACAATAAACTTAGGGTGCAGTGTACACTAACACAAAAACATAACATTAATAACACGCACTCATAATTTATCAGTCCAGGTACGGTGTCAGATCACACCATCTGTTGTGATTTGAGCCCAAATGGATTGTATGGAGATTACCAAAGACCAGCGACACCCTTTCTTAAAATAAATTATTAAAAATGACAGAATGCAAAACTGTCAGTGGATAAAGCTACACAGCTTTTGGGGACATTTCCTTTTGACAATGTGACAAAAAACGGCAAACACATGAGCTTTATATTAACAGTGGCAAATCTGAAATATGCCAAAAAGAGATGACTGACACTACTGTGAAAGATGGATGAGGCTTTGTCATGATCTGGGAGTATTCTAATGTGGCCTTAGCTGGATTATTTTCAACATCTGTGTGAAAGCACCCTTCAAACTGGAGACAAGTGAAGCAGTTTGTTTCTGAAGAATGGACCAGCATACTTGCTGAGAGGTGCAGAAACCTCATTGAAAGTTAAAACGCGTTTGATTGCAGCGATTGCATCAATAAGATCAGCACCAAAAGACTACCTGCACCATCTACTTAATGATTGTTGAAATCAATGAATGATTAAATGCATTATGTTGAAGCACAATTCCAATTTGAGCAAGGTATTCTTTTCATTGTTTTTTTTTTTTTACTTTTGTCTATTCTACTACTACTACTACTACTTTTGTCATATTCAGATTTTTTATGTGGGCTTTCTTTCATTAACCAAGGTACACCAATAATTATGTGGACGAATTGACAAACACCTCACAAAAGATTTGAAACACGAAACTCTCAGCTGTGAGACTGACGTACAAAGCACGATTTCATCCAATAAAAGTCACCGCGATACCTCATAATAAGGCAGATTAATGTGTTGACCATCATATGCCACCACTGAAAAGACGACATTGATGAACTCTTTCAATAAACCACATGTTAACTTGTACCCTTTGGAATGAATTAATTCCGAACACTCGCGTTACGTTAGCAACGTACCAGGATGGTCGGTCATATTACCATTCAGCAGCTGTGGCCATATTAACCGTTACCACTTTAAACCAAACACCGCAGCATCCCGAGCGATTGTGATAAATGTCAATAAAAGACGGATAACAATAAGCATAATTCATATGAGAACGTTAGCAATGAACGGCCGATCCACGACGAGTGCTTCGCCGATATCACCATACATTCAGTTCAGTAACGCCACATTCAGTTCAGTAACGCCACTGTTTCGATTGACAGTGTTTCAGTACTGCCAGAGTATGATACACCTTAGATATTGTCAGCACAGATCCCGAGTCATCACACTCTTCGCTTTGTTTTCTGCTTTTCTGCTTCTCCGTCCCAGCCGGCGGAGGTTGGAGAAATGCACAGAGGCCAAAACAGGTATCTAAATAAATGCTAGTTCAGCTGGGGAATTGCTCCCAAGCTTACTTGGCGTGTATACATGTCACGTAAGCGTCGCGTGTTGATTTCCACAGAGCGAGAACAAAAAACAGCCTACCTTATAAAATGCTCCGCTTGTTCCCCTCACTTCCACAAGTAATTCATCCATGACGCAAGTTACAATAGCTCGCTAGCCTGCTAGCTAACCACCGTTAGCGATACGAGTAGCTAGCTAGCTGGCTAGCTTGACGCTAGCTAAGGCAGTGTTCTTGCTAGCTAAAATCGGTTGCCAGTAGGATGGAAGACGAGTGGTGCAAATGAATACTTGGAACCGTAACACGATTCCTAGTGCTGCAAGATCGGTAAATCTCTATTTGTTGTATTGCGAGTATTGAAATTTGGATTTCAGATGAATCAAAATCGAAGCATAAAGACCGCAGCGGGCTTTGGTCGTAGTAGGTAGTTAATGTTGTGTGATTAGTGGTCAGGCAGCTAGTGCTGCTTCATCGATGTATGTGACGTTTCCGGTTTCTTCCTCGACTGAGCTCAGGGGCTGCTCACATTGAGGAGAGGCTGGTGCTGCTTTCCTTGGGTTACTCATAAGAACACCTGATCCACCCAGATTTAGATAGATGACAATTCAATGATCTGATTAATTACATCATAAAAACAGTCGAATAATTTGTTTACCCCTCTAAACATTTACTATTTGTTATTTATAATATTGTATTTTGCGAACTTCCACCACCAACCAGGGGAGTCAGCACCGAGGAGAGCGACCCATTTCTCCAAGAAGTAATCAATATTTCTATGAGGTAACTCATCGGCTGGGTTAATTTAAAAAAAAGCTCTGCCCTATTTTACGAGTAGCCTTACTAAAAAGTGTTTGAAAAATTGCTCTTGGAATCCTTCTCAGATTCAATTGTTTGTTTTTTTGTTGCTTTTTTATTCCTTTCAGATAAATCACGGGTTGCACTGATGACCGGCAAATCTCCTGATTTTGACTGAAAAAACAAACATTCAGCCATTACGCATAATTCCCATGTTACTGAACATAAATCTACCAGCGAATTGGAAGTCTGGTGTGAATTGGAACCTTTTGCTTTATGAATCATTGTTAGGTTTCTTATTAGTAGTCAACTGCGTATTTTTTATACAAAATATTTCGTCAAATACTGAGAATGATTTCCCACACTTGGCTGGTGCTCTCTCGTACACCCTGATTCTGCACCATCCAGTTATGGACACTTTGGGCACTGCCAAACTGCCACAAACCCCACACAAGAAGGTCGTGGCGTGGAATGGAAACCATGACCTCTGCACTAAAATGAGTGACATCACAAAATAAGTTATAAAAGGGAACTAGTGGTGAAAAGTGATACAAAATCAGTGTGTAGATATAATCATTCAAACAATAATAATGTAATAAATGCAAGAGAATTAATTAATACATTCATGTTAAATACACGGAAACTGTGTTTCATGGAGAAGATGAACAATGCAGCTTTTATTCAATTTCTTTTTGATAACATGATGACAGTTTTATGATCCCGAAGCAGGACAATGTGTGTTGATATTTTTTATGTACAAGCTTTATTTGAAATTTGCTGTTCTCCCCTGCCTACCAATGTTTGGGTGGAATCACCCTAATTAATATTTCTCATTCAACTTGTAAATTGTGAAAACTGTTGTAGTGGCACCTCTAATACCGGGACACTTTTGGCATTCTTGGCTCGGATGTGTATCCATAGTGCCTTTGAGGATAAATACTGCGTTGCCACCCCAACACGCAATGCTCTCAATAAAGTATCACGTATAATAATCTGGATGAAAGCTAATATTCACAGCCACTAGTAATTCAATTTTGAATATATACAACTCATTATGCTCTAAATTGCTTGTCGCCTCAAGTCAGTCATTTTACAATGCCCAACTACTGTACATAATGTATAAGCACATTAAAAACTGACAGAAAACAAAAATTAAGTCAGGTGGTATCGTTTAGACCAATCCAATCCAATCCAATCCAATCCAAATCCAATCTTGGAGAAATTACTCAAATGGTCATTGATCTGAAGTTTCTCCATATGATCAACATCAATGTGTCCCATGACCCATCGTTTACTGTGGAAGCTCTTTTAATGTCAAGCATATTATGGTACATGTCTGAGGATTGTAAATAGTGATCATCACTCCTGTAACCTGGTCTAGAGTTTTTCAACTGTCTTTGAGGTACAGTAAATGGCAACAATGATACAAATGTAGAGTATTGTACATTAATTTGAGAGATATGGATACATATGGAAGAATGGCTGTGTCTGACTAAAATTCCCATTGCATTTTGGTGTCCTTACATTTATATTAAGGCAAAATGGGAAAAGCCACTGCACCGGGGAAAGAAAGAGATGGATATTAGACTGTACATACAGTATGTATACATTGTGTCAATGGGCATCCCCCCTGGTGTGTTCCACACTTGTCCTGTGTCTTGAGATGTGTGACATTTCCCCTGTATTCATTTGTTCACAGTGATTTGACCAAGGTCATGTTTTCAAAGATCAAAATGACCCAAACCTTGATGCAATCTGTAGTTTCTGTACTCCTGTTGACTGGCTGGTACATCAAACTCAGAGTTGTTAAGGCAAAGGTAATTTGATGAGCATGGGAAATTATGTCTTATCTGATCAAAATGTGTTCAAAGGACTGACAGTTTTGAAGCACACTGCGTTGCGTCTTCAAGCCCCCATTCATCATGTCATGTTTGGAGATGAAACGTCTGTCAATGGTGAACCAGTGATTTGGGGGGAGCCTTTATTTGTACAAATGCATTTCATTAATCATTCTAGATTCGAATGATTTCACAAACAAATAATGATGCTTGATGCATACATTTAGAATGGGAATACTTTATAAATGGATTAGATATTCTATATGGCATTCTATTGTTTGATATGTTACAGCCTCATACTTTTTTCTTCTTCTTTCTCCAGTGCAATGCCCTTTTGTGAGCAGACATAAGCACGTTATTTTGCCCCCACATCTAATAATAATTCTATCTTTCAGCAAATACATTTCCTTTGAACTGTACTATTGACTTCACATCGCGGCACCTGTTTGAGTGCAGGCCACTGCTTTAGCAATACCTTATAAAATACCTTATACAGTTCAACAAAAGTGAAACAACACACACTCATTTCAGAATTTATAATCACTGTAGCACCTCAATGTTTATATTTCCTTTGATACATCATGAGCACATTTTTCTTCTGTCCTTGTGCTGAAGTCCAGGGCTTCTCCGCCTCTTTTGTAAGACATGTTGCTTTCATTGTCAGTCAGAAGCATTATCTTGCTCCTGAACCGATATCAACACATTAAGACTCCTCCATCCTCACTTTCCTCCACCTCAAAGCAATAGCCCGTTATTCTGGTGCAACATATTCTCTCCCATTACTCTGACCAATTGCATTTTTCCTCAACAAAGACAATTACTCTTTGTCTCAGTCTCCTGTGTGAGTCGCACTCTCCCATCTTCCCGTTCCACGTCTCTGTAGAGAAGGGATTTTTGGGCTTTCAGTCGGCAAGCCAGTGACATGAAGATTGAGTCCACATTCTGACTCTCTCGTGGGTCCTTTGCAGATGTTTCGAACAGCAACATGTTGTGGGAGTCTGCATACTTCAGCGCCAGGTTGGACGGCACCTGGAGAAGTGATTATTATGACTCATTAGCTCATTTTCTGTACTCTCTTATTGCTTGTCCTCATTCGGGTCACAGGTGAGCTGCAACATGTCCTGAGTGACTTTGGGTGATAGATGGGGAGACCCTCACCTTAGATGCATGTTTTTTTGCTTTTTTTGTAATGGGGATGGATTTGGAAAAAGATATTGCTTAGTAGTGTATATATTTATATGTTATATGTATATGTTGTTTCTAACGGACAAATATCTGTCTACTCAACTGCTGTTTAATTTGTCATATTGAACAGATTAACACCCCAGAGAGTTGCCATTGAGGTATGAGTGTTGTATGTTGTTAGTCTGGAGACTGCAAACACGTTTTGACTATTCAATTATTTTCATCTTCTGCCGTGAATGCTTAAGTCTACTGACCTGTATTTGGTCCACTAAGTCACACTTGTTCCCCACTAGGACTCGAGGTACTGATGCTGAAACCCGATGACTGTTGCATTCCTGCAGTAAAAGAAATCACTTAATTCCGGAACTGTCATGATCTGGTTGCCGACCGCGCCACCCGTTGGTGGCGCTGTCGGCCCCACCTGCACTTGCACAGGTGCTGGTCGTCCCGATCAGTGGCGGACTGCCACGTTCGGATTGGCGACCAACGGGTAGCGCTGTCAGCCTTGCCTGCTTCCTCGCAGGTGCTGGTCGTTCCCAATCAGTGACAGTTAAAAGGACTCCCGGCACGACCATTCGGTGTCGGGTCATTGTATGCATTGTATGCTGTACATGTGTTTGTTTCACCTGGGCGGACTTTTACTCTTAGTTTTCTTTCTTAGTTTTTCTTTTGATACTTTTGATTTTTTTCTGTTCAGATGATTTTGATGTTTTAGAT
Organism: Hippocampus bargibanti; assembly: GCF_051943395.1. NCBI lineage: Eukaryota > Metazoa > Chordata > Actinopteri > Syngnathiformes > Syngnathidae > Hippocampus > Hippocampus bargibanti. Next base: position 13,582,098 of record NC_142735.1, read on the forward strand.
TTTGTTCCTGCTGACTTTATTTTCATACAATTTGTCAAACATAACCTCCTGCTCCCTCCTGCCTGCTTTTTGGGATCCGCAACCGCCATCACCACCTTGCAAACCGTGACAGAATGACCCGACCAATCATCGAATCCCGCAGGTACAACGGACCGGTCTCATTTCCACCCTGTGCCGGGCAGTGTAACATCGACCACGAGCCATGCGTGGTCGCGTGTTTGTGTGAAATAGGGTCGCACTCACGCCCACGACAGCTGTGCCGCGTCCACACCCACGCCAGGCCGAGACATCTTTCCAGGTGGCCGTCCAGGGTGACATTGTGTGTCTGGCAGTGCATGCCCATGTCTAGCCACGCGTCGTCGTGCATGTTGAATTGAGTCGCATCCATGACGAGCCGTGCAACGTCCGCGTCCACGTCAGTCCGAGACCCCACTCACCGCTGGATCCCGAAGCGGCTAAAGCCTGGTCTCGTTTCCCCTGTGCCAGGCAGTGCACGTCCATGTCGAGCCGATGCTTCCTCCCGTGAGTGTGTGAAAAGGATCACACTCACGTCCACGACAAGCGGTGCCGCTTGCACGTCCACGTCAACATCCGGCCGAGACCTGTTCCCATACGACTGTCCGGGGTGCCACTATGCGCCTGGCAGTGTGACGTCCGCGTTGAGCCATGTGTCGTCACGTGAATGTGCGTGAGGGATCGCACTCACGTCCACGACGATCAGTGCCACATCCACGTCAACATCAGGTCGAGTCCCGTTCCCATCAGGCCGTCACCCATCATATGCTTGAGAGGCAACGGTTGCCGTCTCCACCATTGTTTCCTGGCGAGTTGGACCTTTTGGGAGACTGTTGGGATTTCTGGAAGCAGTCGATTGAAGGGGGGGTACTGTCATGATCGGATTGGCGACCTGTGGATAGCGCTGTCGGGCCTGCCTGCAGCCTCGCAGATGCTTGTTGTTACAATCCATGGCAGTCAAAAGGACTCCCGGCACGACCATTTGGCGTTGGGTCATTGTATGCTTTGTATGCAATTGTATGCATTGTATGCTGTGCTTGTGTTTGTTTCACCTTGGCAGTCTTTTAATCTTGGTTTTCTTTTGATACTTTGTATTTTTTCTGTTCAGATGATTTTGATGTTTTGGATTTTGATCCTGCTGACTTTATTTAAATACAAGTCGTCAAACACAACCTTCTGCTTCCTCCTGCCTGCTTTTTGGGATCCACAACCGCCATCACCACCTTGCAAACCGTGACAGGAACATTTAATTGTTCAATCAAATTTGAGCATATATCAAGAATTAAATATAAAACTGTTTTTATTCTTATCAACGACAAACTCAGTTGATAGGTTGAGTTATTGGCATGTCGGCAATGAAAAAGCGAACATTTGAACAACCCTGCACAGTCTCTCAGCAGCGATGGAGATAACACCGGAAGCTTGAAGGAAAAAAATGGCTGTGAACAAATTATGCAAGTTGTTTAACTCACCTCTATCCATGTTTGCAGATTGCGGAAGGAAGCCATTTTGGTGACATCGTAAACAAAGACTACTGCGTGGACATTACGGTAGTAGTGTTCTACCATGGATTTACGAAATCGCTCCTGGCCAGCTGTGTCCCACACCTGCACCTAAAAATGAGATACAGTAAGCTTTTTTCAGATGAAAATAGTTCATGATAAATGTGTGGTTCTCAGTATTAATTTAATGACCAGAGACGAGAAATATTTCACAAACAGTAGTGCAAAATATTATTTTGTGGACACAGAGATGGAGACAGACATGACCATAAAGATTTGTGTTCACCGTATCCATCCATCCATTTGCAGTAATGTAATGTAAATCCCACCAAGATAATATTAAATGTTCCTGTCACGGTTTGCCCAGGGTCACACAAAATTTAGAGTGGACCTGACCTGCGCTTGTCACAAGTCAATCACAGGTGAGGCAGCTTTATTTATACGAGAGTTTTCATCCACCAGCCTGTCTTACCTTAAGTTATTTTAGAAAATGATCTTTACTTCTTTCTCTGAACCGAGCAGGTGTTTTTGAATTTTACAATAAATGTTTTGTAGCACTCAATAGAGGTCAGTTTGAATAAAAACAATGTGGGTTTGTATGCTATTACCATTAGAAAAAAGAGAACCATCTGTTTATTACAATAGGATGAATCCTGCATATTAAAATCAAACACGTCCGGGTTCGATTCTGCTTTATTGTCACTAGGGTGAGCTGCCGCTTTTCCCAGTTGACTTTGGGCAGTAGGCAGTGCACATGTTGACCTGCGTGCCAGCCAGTCGCGGGTCACAGATTGATAAACAACGATCTGCAAGCCTTATCACACTTAAGTACAGTTAAATATGTACTGTATGGTTGTAAAATAAGAGAAATACCTAATTTCTGTCATTATTTAATTTTTGTTTGTCAAATTTTGATTGTTGATCAAATGTTTACAACAGTTTGCTTTTCATTCATGTTTATGATGACAAATCTCTTATATTAATAGGGTGCTTAAGGGGTTATTCATTATAGCAACACATTTTGAGATTGACTGAAATATAGGGTTGAAGAAATGCATTTGTTGTCATAATTTCTGGATCCTAAAGAAAGCCTTGCCCACTTCAAGGTGAAAAGTTTTGCTCAATCAAACAGAGAAATGACAAGAAAAGTTAGGGATTGTCAGCTTGCTTTATCCAACACTCCAACCAATTAACTGGAATGACAAACACAAGAAAAATGTTTAACTACATTAGACAGCTCAAAAATTGTTTCAGGAATAACAACATGGAAGATGGAGTTCTCTCAATGACGTTGCCTTTATTCATTTAACCACAGAGACAGCTATTCTCTCGTAAGAGGGAGCACATAACTCCTACTGTGGCATCCATTCACTGGCTCCCGATACATTTTAGAGTTCTTTCCAAGATCGCATTGTTTGTCTTCAAATCTTTAAATAGCCTTGCTCCTCCTTACCTCTCCAAGCTCATCCACATCGACGCACCATCCACACGAATGACCTGCCACTGAAGATTCAGCAAGCCCCCTCGCTGCCCATCTTTATAACCTGCCTCAAAACTCACTTGTACTCTTTGGCATTCGACTCTGCATGATTCCGACTTGATCTTGATTTAATTCCCTGGTGCTTTCTACATTCTTTGTGACTGCTTTATTTTTCTTGTATGTGGTAGCTGTCCATGTTAGGCGCTTTGTTACAGCTTCAGCTGTTGTTAAAGCGCCATATTAATCAATAGTATTCTAGTGTATTGTATTAACCAATGGCAAGCGTTTAGTATGGAGTCGTAATACAATTTGGGACATGAACAGTCACTGTTGAATTAAACAACGAAGAAAAAAAAGAAACAAAAATCATCAATAATCTCTGAAATCGGTGAGTGATAGAGTAGCTGTGGCATTTTATAGTCCTCTACCATGCGAGATGGAGGATGTGCATAAGAGGAAGGGAGCAGGGAAAGACCTCTAAATCCAACCAAGATAATATTCAATGTTACCTTGATCGTTTCTCCTTCAATTTCCACCGCTTTCTCCCTGAAATCCACGCCGATGGTGGCCTCGGTGTTGTACGGAAAGCTGCCGCCAGTGAAGCGGAAGGTGAGACACGTCTTCCCCACGTTGGAGTCCCCGATAACGATTATCTTAAAGATCCGCGTCTGGATGCTGAGTTCCAGGGAGGAGGTGGTCAGGTCCGCGGAGGACGTGAAGCCGGCGCCAGCGTCGTTGCTGCTACTGGCTCGGCTCCGGCTTCGGTAAACATCCATGGATGATGTCAGAATGGTGACATTGTCGTCTGCTCGGCTGGGCCGAGTTACCCTCCTTTCTCGGCTCTCGTCCTCCGGGAAATCGTTGGTCATTATGCCGGAGGAGGCAATGCTAAAATCGGGATGCTTGAATGGAAAGTGGAGATGGGTGAGTGGATGGAGGCGAAAGAGGGGAAAAGGAAGAGAATGGAGGAAAGGAGGAGCAGCAGGAGACTTTCGTGTGTGTGCCCGAACAGCGAGATTCTCCGTCAGCTACGAGACACATTTAAAAACACACGAGACTCCAAAGAGTACCAAAAATTAAATGGAATACAACATTTTACAAGATGCTTGATAATAATAATTTTGATTCTATTGGTATACAGTATTTGACTATTTGTTCATTTCACATGTGTGCATTCGGGTGCAGAACCGCGCTATCTTACTCAAATTTTTGAAATTAATAACACATTTTTGCGGGCACTAGGACCAGGCATCTCACCCAGCAGGTGCACGGGAGGGGGCGGGTGCATGTTACTTATATTTCACTGCATTTGCTGTTTTGAGTTAGATCCACTTGTTAGCAGTTGGAATGAAGGCGTACTCGAGTCGATTGTGTGTTCTCCTTCCTCAACTGCTACAACATTTAATTTCAAGCGCCTTTCAGAACACCCAAGGGCGCTTTACAATAAAAACAAAGCACACAACAATAAAACCATAAGTAAAATGATAAATAATAAAATAACAGATTGAACTAGACATTGAAAGCAATTTTAAACAGATGGGTTTTGAGGTGGGATTTGAAAATAGGGAGGGAGTCAATATTACGGATGTTGGGTGTGTTGCGCTCTCCACTATAGTAAGGGAGATACGGTGTTGTGGGATCCAGAAAAAAACCACAAGACAAGCAATGTGATACGTCTTGACTCAACAGTGGTTTACTTCGAATGCCCCGATCTAATGCAAACGTACGCGCACAACAATTTCCGGTCCAACGATCTAAATCGGTCCGACACGAAACATGAACCGAAGCAGGCGTTCCATGTTTAAATAATCATTTTCGATATATATCATTTGTAAACCAATAGAACTACGCGAATGTAACCAAAATAGGAAATACGATAATTTACAACCTGTCACATACTCCCCCTCAAAATAGATGTTGTCCCCAACATATGTACTAGTAAATACATAAATACGCTGGACGACGTGCCCAAAACAATGACGCACGGTATTATGAACTGCATCCAAATATGAACTATAATAATGAACAGTTTACAGACTGGAACTCTTTTCATACATTCTGTTTACATTATAACAATCAACAATTCACAGACTGGAACTCTTTTCATACATTCCGTTTTACTTATACAGGGCTCATCGGGGTCTTCTTGTTTCCATCTCACTGTTCTATTAAACCGAAGTGTCGATTAACCATTTCTGTAGTATTTCGTGGCATAATAGGGGTGTGCGCCATACATCCAAGGCATTGTCTGTTCACCATGATATGGTACTGTCCCTACATTGTAGCAAGATGGCGAACCAAGGCGATCATACGTGAATACCTTGGGTCTCCTGTGTTCTCGTCGTGGCCGTTGATTTCCCCCAATATCAGGATTACTGGGGGGTGGCTGGGGAAAAGGGGGACACACTGTCACAGGTGGATCATTTTCCGGACCAATGTTGCCCTCCTGAGATTGGTCAACTTCCGCAGCTCCCGGCTCCGTCCCCGGCAGTTCATTCCCCAGTTGATTGTCATCATGGTGGGTTGTCTCCACAAAGCTCACGTCCCGCGGTTCTGGTGAGTCTGGTCGGGTGCTCTGGCGATGCAACACTGGATAATACTCATCCTCCTCATCATCCTCTTCCGGATCCATTTCCGGCATCTTGTTCGGTCGTTGCCGAGTGGACTTTTCCTTGGACTGGGACTGTAGTGAAGTCTCTAATGGCAAATGATCACATGGCAGCAAGAGATTGCGGTGGAGTATCCTAGATCTGCCCTTCCCCCTCTCAGGTTTCAGCTCATAAACTGGAATGTCTTGGCTGACTTGACGAACCACTGTATGAACAACATCCTCCCAGTGGTTTCTCAGTTTGCCTGAACCTCCACGTGGGGTTAAGTTTCGAACCAGAACACGATCACCGGGCAACAGGGTAGAATACTTTAGTTTACTGTCATATAGTCTCTTACTCCTGGCAGCAGCTTTGTTGTTATTTTCTTGCGTGATCGCATACGCTTCCTCCATGCCCTGTTTCCACTTCTTCACATAGTCCTTCTGGTTGGTTTCACCCTGGTTCGAGTCTGGATTCAAGCTAAACAACATATCAACTGGCAAACGTGGTGAACGTCCATAAAGTAAGTAAAAAGGTGAGAACCCTGTCACCTCACTTTTGGTACAGTTGTAAGCATAAACGAGTTTGTTTAGTGAGTCTTTCCAGTTACTCTTTTGTTTCTCTGTCAGTGTCTTTAACATCTGGATCAGTGTTCGATTAAATCGTTCAACTTGTCCATTTCCCTGTGGATGGTAGGGGGTTGTCCTTGAACCCGCAACCCCACAATATTCCTTCAGTTGAGCAAAAAGTTGATTTTCAAATTCACCACCCTGATCATGGTGAATTCGAAGGGGGAACCCAAACTTTAAAGCATAGTCATTAAAGATTTTGTCTGCCGCTGTTTTGCCAGCTTTGGACGTTGTAGCATAAACTTGAGCGAAACGTGTAAAATGGTCTACTAGCACAAGCACGTATTCATAACCACCCTTACATTTGTCAAGATGCAAAAAGTCAACGGAGACAAGTTCAAAAGGCTGAGTAGTCACAATATTAGTAAGAGGGGCTCTGGTCTCACGGTTGGGCTTTTTGTGTTTTAGGCACACACACTCTCTCAGTACATAGTCCTCTATTTCTTTTTGCATAAAGGGCCAGTAAAAACGATCCCTTACAAGGGAAAGAGTCCTTTCTACACCATGGTGGCCCATTTCATCATGCAGCTCTTTTAACACTGTCACCTTGTGTTTTTCAGGAAGCAGTAGTTGGGTTCTGTTTGCCGTTTTTCTGTACAAAACACCTCTGTCATTAAAGTGTAGCTTGTCCCATTCCCTCACAAGACAAACAACTTGAGGACAATGCTTTCTTAGTTCAGTACCTAGCGGTTTCGTCTCCGCCAGTTTGTATCTAATAATATGTCCTATAATGGGGTCAGTCTCTTGATCTAGCTTGATCTGTCCAACAGTCAATGGGGCTATCGGTGTGTTTAGTGACACCTCGGCACACATAGCTGAGATTCCCATAGACCAAGCTGCACTAGACTCGTTCTGTTGGTCAACCGCTTGTACGGCAGCACTCACAGCATCATATGACATTTCTTTTGTACATCCTTCCATATATGTTACCATATCAAGGGGCATCCTAGATAAACTGTCTGCATCAACATTTTCCTTACCGGGACGATATTTAACAGTAAAATTAAAATCAGAAAGTTCTGCGACCCACCTGCACCCAGTTGCATTTAACTTAGCAGTCGACAGTACATACGTGAGTGGATTATTGTCACTATACACAGTGAAGAATGGTGCATAGTACAAATAATCACGAAACTTGTCTGTGATCGCCCACTTAAGCGCCAAAAATTCCAACTTGCCCGAGTGTAAATTATAATTCTTCTCAGCTGCAGTTAATGTCCGAGAGCCATAGGCTATCACGCGAAGTTTGCCATTTTGTCTTTGGTACAACACAGCACCTAAACCCCGGTTAGAGGCATCTGTATGCAAAATGAAAGGATGCGCGAAGTCAGGAAAACCTAAAACTGGTGGTTGAACTAAACAGTCTATTAGCTGCTCTAACACTGACTGATGCTCATCACTCCACTCAATACGTGTGTTGGAAGACACACTGTTATGTCTCACTTTCCATTTTTGTCTTTGATGCTGCTGAGTCTCAACATTCAGAGGGGCTTTAAGCAAAGCATACAAGGGACTAGCGATACAAGAGAAATCTTTGATGTATTGCCTATAATAGCTTAATAGTCCCAAAATGGCTCGAAGCTCACCGACAGTGCCTGGCTGCTTGTTTTTCAGGGCACGCACTGCTGCTGTATCTGCCGGGTCCATTCTGCTCCCCTCAGCAGAGACAATCCTGCCGAGGTACCTCACTTCCGGCTTAAAGAGGTCACACTTTCGGGCTTTGAGTTTTATTCCATTTTCCCTGAGACGTCGCAACACTCGTCTGACGTCCTCAACGTGGTTGTCAAATGTCCCGCTGAAAACAAGAATGTCATCAAGATAGGGGACACATATTTCGTCCCGTAACCCCTCCAGACATTGTTCCATACACCGCTGGAACGCTGCTGGTGCATTCATGAGTCCAAACGGAATTCGAATCCATTCATAAAGGCCCCAAGGGGTCACGAAGGCAGTCAGGTGTCGGCTCCCTTTGGACATGAACCCCTGGTGGTATGCTTTGCCTTGGTCCAGCAGCGAGAAGATGGTGTTACCCCCAAGGCTATCCACCACGTCCTGTACCCGTGGGATGGGGTGCCGGTCAGGGTGTGTTTTCCGGTTCAGCTCTCTGTAATCAATACATAAGCGCAGTGTACCATCTTTTTTCCTGACACAGACGACAGGGGATGAGTAGGAGGAAGTGGACTTTTCCACCCACCCCTGCGCTATCAAGTCCTGTAAATAGTCTTTCACCTCTCTGTACATTGGCTTTGGGACAGACATATATGTCTTTGAAACAGGCTCAGTGTCTTTCAACAAAATGTCCATTTGTAGGTTTTCCACACACCCTATGTCGTTGTCCGATTTTGAAAATGATGCCGATTCCTCTCTCAACATCTGCTGAACGGTCTTTCTTTTATCTTCGTCCAAATGAGAAAGGTCAATTGGGGGGTCCCACTGCTCACTGAGAGCGATGGTGGTATTCTGGACATGGACCTCATTGACAACCACTGAAGGAAGGTCCCTTTTAAATATGTTAGCTGGGTAGACAGACCCTACCGACTGCACTGTACCAATAATAGCCTTTACTGGAAACCTAATATCATGATTAGTAGGGTTCTGGACACTAACAACTATCCTAGGGATGGAACCTGCCTTAACTGAGACCAACGAGTCACAAAGCTCGAGGCCATCTGGCCACTGTGGGTTTTCACTTGGCTCAAAAACCAATGTAACATCTTCCTTAAAGGGCTTAGCCTGTACTTTGCATGGAATAATAAGTGAGCTATGCCTGGCTATAGTGAATCTCTCATTTGTTGTTTTTACACGGTACTCATGTGCTTGTCCCAGACTAACTGCTTTTATGAAAGTGGCAGCTTTATTGCGCTTAAGGTGGGGAAAAGCTAGTCTAACCGATTTCAAGAGCTTTTCTGTATCCCCTGTTTGTGACTCATTAGAGAGGCTATCTAACACAAGACGCTCAATGACATTAAACCCTATGATAGGACACTGTTGCTGGTCACCTTTTAGTACTAATACTGGTACAAGTAGCCCTGGATCATTAGCACCAAGTTTAAATGATATCTCAAGCCATCCTACATAAGGCATATCCGTTCCATTAGCTGCCACAATATTGAGAGTGTTATCAGGGTCAATAAGTTCATTCACATTTTTCAATGACACGTCAGGTAAGTTTGTTTGTTTCCATAACTCATCTACAGCACACACCTGGGACCCCGAGTCCCAGAGTGCTTCAACCCTTTTGTTACCCAAAAAGCACCGAATAAGACATTTCTTTCCCACTAACTCCCTGACCGAAGGTAATTTGCCACACTGGTTCTTATCTGTACGCTCGACAAATGACTGCTTATGTCTCTTCTGAACGGGGCCACGTGTGTGGGGCTTACATTCCATTTTCATAGCACCACTGTAACACTGGGACCTATCTGTCTCTGTGGTCACACCATGTCCCACTGGAGTAACCCTTTCTAGTTTAAAGCATGGTTCCTAGCTGAGTTCTGTGCTTTGCAGCCTGCTCTGAAATGTTCACTACTTCCACATTTAAAACAGTGCTGACAATATTCTTCACCTGTCTGAATACAAGAATAACACCTGGGCTGAGGGCGACGGGGCATGTAGTACTGCGGAGGGGCGAACCGCTGCTGGAACTGTGCTGCCCCCCTCATCGGCCTGGGCCCTGGTGCTGGGTGGTACTGCTGATGCTGATGGGGAGTGCTGGGTGTAGTAGTGCCTGGCTGGTGGATCTACCTGATATTGTGAAGGTGGAGTGAAGGCGACCTGTTCAGGGTAGTGGTCAGGCAGGCGTTCAGGTCCTCCGCTGGTGGGCTGAGAAGTGGCTGTTGGTTTCTGAATAGTCTCTTTGATCTGGGACACTTCTGCACGCAGCTCTTTTAACAGCATCATCTCTGACCTCATCTCTTTGATCTCTGAAAGGAGTTCATTCGGCACAGTAACAGTATTCTGCTTTAAGACTGTCTTCTTCCCACTCGGGACTGGTGTGTCATCTACCTGGACAGTGGTCAGCGTTGTCACCCGTGCAGCAGCATTTTTCTTTTTTTCCTGTCGCTCTTTTTCATTTGCACATGCCATGTTTAATTTTTCTAACAGTACTTCATCTGATGTGGTGGTTAGCAGGAGGAAAGGTTGCATGTCACTCTTTACATTGTCACTCTGTAACCCCGTCAGAACTGTGTGCAGGAATAAACTCTGGACCAACGTGGGATCATACTTCACCCCTGATTCAGCTTCTTGAGATGCAAAAAGAATCCTTTGACGAAGATCCATTGCACGCAGTAGAAATTTCTGTGGGGACTCTTTATTAGTCTGCACTTCCGATGAGAGCTGCTTGTACAACTCAGTGGCTCCTCTCTCTTGATAGTGAGATCGGAGAATCCTTCGTAAAGAAGTTAGGGTAAGATTTTCTTTCCCTTCGAGGTAGCTTCTCAACTGCAGACCTGGTGTTATGGCACGAACCACTGCATCGATGATCTCATCCCCCTGGTAGCCTTTACTGAGCCCACTTTCTATCTGTCTGACCAAATTAGGAAATGTGAGTTTATCTTTTTGTCCGAGTTCACCTATTTGTCCAGATATTTTGAAATCTTTGCGCCAGGGGGCAGTGTCTGGGGGCACTATGCTTCTCTTTCGCACTGCATCCCGACCTTTTTCACTTGGTTTGGCTATTCCTGGTTCAAAATCTTTTATACTTCCAATGAAGTCCTTTATACGTAGCAAATCTGACATTCCTCCATCTTCTAGCTCTAATTCAGCTCTTTCAATGTAGGTTGACACAATATTAATTAGTTGGCCTCGAGTCTTTCCTGTAAGTTGCTCTCTTTCCAGTCCAGATATTTGGATTTCAGCACATAACTCTGACAACTGTTGAAAATTCAGTCCAAATAACTTGCCTTTGATGTCCAACTGTAATTCCTCTAACGCCATTTTCGAGAGGGTAGACGCAGTTCAGCTGGCCGGATTCACTTCAAAGTCTTCCAGTGCCCTCTAGTGGTGGCTGTACGCACAGAGATGCAACTAGAGCACATGTAGAAACAAACCAGTAAACGGCGACGCCACTCCGACTGGGTTGATTGGGGATATTCGGCGCGAGCTTCTACCCACGGCGAGTAGACAACACTCGAACGCAAATATCCCAGCGGTGCCTCCAAAATGTTGCGCTCTCCACTATAGTAAGGGAGATACGGTGTTGTGGGATCCAGAAAAAAACCACAAGACAAGCAATGTGATACGTCTTGACTCAACAGTGGTTTACTTCGAATGCCCCGATCTAATGCAAACGTACGCGCACAACAATTTCCGGTCCAACGATCTAAATCGGTCCGACACGAAACATGAACCGAAGCAGGCGTTCCATGTTTAAATAAACATTTTCGATATATATCATTTGTAAACCAATAGAACTACGCGAATGTAACCAAAATAGGAAATACGATAATTTACAACCTGTCACAGGTGGAAGTGAATTCCAGAGTTTGGGAGCAGAGCGACTGAAAGCTCTGCATCCCATCGTGGTGAGATGGGCAGGGGGCACATAGTGGTGAAGGGAGGATGAGGATCTGAGGGACCGAGAGGGAATGGAGATTTGAAGCAGGTCAGACAGATAGGGAGGGGCAAGGTTATGGATGGCTTTGAATGTAAACAGAAGTATTTTGAATTTGATCCGATGTTTGACAGGGAGCCAGTGGAGCTGGTGGAGGACAGGGGTGATGTGGTGAAAGGAAGGGCTTTTAGTGATAATCCGGGTTGAACAATTTTGGACTAGTTGGAGTTTATGGAGAAATTTCTGATTGACACCGAAGAGAAGTGAGTTACAATAATCGATGCGGGAGGTGACGAGACTGTAGATAAAGACAGCAGCAGAGTGAGGGGTGAGAGAGGGACGGAGACGTTTGATATTACTAAGGTGGAAAAATGCAGACTGAGTTATGTTATTTATATGGGACTGAAAAGATAGTGAGCTAACTGTAGCATATGTCACACTGCTACAGAATGTTGCGACAGGTCGTAAAGCAGCGGTGACGTCACGACCACAGGTAGATTAAGATGGTGGCACAATAAACACGTTGACAAAGCAACTCTCCTCCTCTCATTCCTCCGGACACAACATTGGCGACGAAGATGGACTTCTACACAGCTCCCCTCCCCTCGTTTCTCGCGCTCCCCGGTGAGCCACCAGTCCCGTGGTCCCGCTGGTATGACTCGTTTACGACGTATCTGACGGCGACCGGACTAAACGAGGCAAGCGAAGCACGCCGAACGGCTATGCTAATACACAGTTTAGGTAGTGAGGGGCAGTGCATTTTTCGCTCTCTTGGACCCGCGAAGACATACGGGGATTGTGTCAGTTTATTGGCCCGACATTTTGCCCCACCCCAGAGCGTCATTGTCCGCCGGATTGCCTTTCGTCAAAGACGGCAACGCACGGGCGAGCCAGTGCACCACTACGTGGCCGATTTGAGGTGTTTAGGGGCCCTCTGTAAATTCGGCCGCTTGGAGGAGGAAATGATAAGGGATCAACTAGCGGAGCACACAATTGATCCCAAGCTACGGGAAAAACTACTATTGTCGCCTGATGACCTCCCACTATCGAAGGCTGTGGAGATGGCGTTCCAATTGGAGAACGCAGCACAACTAACGGCTCGGCTTGTGAACCCACCCACACCTTCACACTCTCCCGCGGTGGCACAGATTGTTTCTCCAACCTCGCCACTCCCAGAAGCCACCGCCACCTACGACTCCACCTCTACATACGACGGTGCAGAGATAAATGTGGCCAGTCGTCAAGGGGCCGATGCACGCACGCCTTGTGCCAACTGTGGGTCAGCCTCGCACCCCACACGTGCGCCCACTTGCAGAGCCACCGGACAACGATGCCAACGCTGCGGGAAGATGAATCATTTCGCAAGTATGTGCCGCTCTGCTCCCACCTTCACTTACGACCGTACCGAGATAAATGTCGTCAGACATCAACGGGCCAACACACGCAGACCTTGTGCCAACTGTGGGTCTGCCTGGCACCCCACACGCGCGCCAACTTGCAAAGCCATTGGACAGAGATGCCAGCACTGCGGAAGGAGGAACCACTTCGCCAGGATGTGCCGCTCTGCTCCCACGTCAACATACCCGCCACGCCGCTCACCAGACCAGCCGAGGCGAACCACCATCCACTGCGTGGGCTCGCGCGCCAAGCCATTCAAGTGGTGCACAGTGGAACTGGATGGAGTGAGCTTACCACTCCTGCTCGACACGGCAGCCTCCAGGTCACTGTTGAACGTGTCCACAGTTCGACGGCTATTTCCTCATCTCCAGATCGAGGCCAACGCTGAGGACTTGTTTGGCTATGGCCAAACTAAGATTGGTATGGTGGGCACTGCCACCTTCACAGTGCGCTATGGCTCGAGGACTCTCCCCCCCTTCACCTTCCAAATATCCCGTCATGGCGCCAACCTCTTGGGCTTGGACTTGTTTTGTGCACTCGGCTTTTCCATCTCTGACAATGCGGGTGCCACAATTCACCCCCAGGCCAACGGGGGTGGAGAAAGCTCCAACCAAGCAGACGGCCTGCCCTACTCTTCCTCAGCCAGCAGAGGGCCCAACGAGAAGCGCCGGACGAAGCAACGCACACTTACTGTGTCGGACTGGGTCCGCATTCGCCGGCCGTGCTGCTCTCACAAATTGGACTCATTCTGGACAGCACCAGTCCAGATTACCGCCCAAAGCGGACCGACCACCTTCTGTCTGGCTGACGGGTCGCGTTGGCATGCCAGCCGCCTAAGGAGAGTGGCGGCACCGACCCCCTCGAACGACTTCTCAAGCAAAGACTACTGACGTCCTGTCACACATCAGAGAACACCGATGGGATGCCTCGAAGAGCGTCGTGAACCAGCCGTGCCCGTGGGGCCAGAGCCTCGGCCAGCTCGCGTTCGCCTTTGCCCTTTGGAAATTTGGACAATTATCACATATTTTGAATATTCAGACCCTAGCCAGTGCTTAGCCTATCGCGTGGCAGAATAACCCACACGGCTAAGCAGGGAAACCGGCAGTCTACCCGGTTTCCCTTGTTACAAAGTGTTTTTGGTTCCTTCAGGGAGGGGGGGTAAATGTAGCATATGTCACACTGCTACAGAATGTTGCGACAGGTCGTAAAGCAGCGGTGACGTCACGACCGCAGGTAGATTAAGATGGTGGCACAATAAACACGTTGACAAAGCAACTCTCCTCCTCTCATTCCTCCGGACACAACACTAACGAGGATGACACCCAGGCTCTTGAACTCAAGGGAGGGGGACACGGTTAAACTGTCAATGGTGAGAGAGAAGCTGTTTGCTTTGTGTAGCGTGGATTTGGTGCCGACAAGGAGATGTTCAGTTTTTTCGCTGCTGTTAATTGTTAATTGTTGTTAAATTGTTAATTCCTTACATGAAACTCACCAAATTTCAAAGCAAATTTAAACACGTCTCATGTATATCATACAGGAAACTACGGCCACACCCAAAAAAATAAAAACCAATATAAACCTCTATGACAACATAATACGCGATTAATGTGGGCTTGCTGCTATTAATACATTTTTACAGTGAGTGTAGACGTTGGCGACAACTGGCCTGCAAATCACACAAATACACACGTGCCATTTCATTTTGAATGCGTTTTTTATTGGAGTCATGTGATCTGATGTGCTGCGTATCATCACATTCTATGAAGCAACACGACCGGATTGCATAGGATTGCTGCGTTGTCACATTCCAGACCCGATTAGGACAAAAGTGGTTTTGAATTCAGTACACCGCTACGAGAAAGCACAATTCTTATTATAAGTGCATTGTACGAAGTCAAATGTGTTTTTTTTTCAAAATACAATATTTGCTTCTCTTTCAGATATACTGAGTAAAGTAACACAGAATAGATAACCAACGAGCACCCCAAAAAGTCAACAAAAACTTGATAAAGGACAATTAACCATCTTTTTTGCATTAAATTGTCTAGTTGAGTATCAAATGCACAAATATGTTCATGAGAAAACCTGTCTTCACTGATGTTGATCAGAATTTTCAGTAAGCCTCACAATTATCTCACATCAAATTGCATCCATTACATATTTAAAAAAATCCTAGAATGCAGAGTGAAATTTGAAAGCAAATGTTGATATAAGACAAAACGACCAATGCCACTCAGTATTTACCACACCATAGGCTTAAAAGAAATGTTGCCAGCCGCTAAGCAGCTTTGTCTCCGTTTTAACACAAACTTGGATTTAATACACGTTGCCAGTGTCCCTACTTTTTTGTTGTAATGGCACTGTTTTTGTCACACACACAAACACACACACGCGCGCACGCACACATACATACACACACACGCACACGTTTTGTGAACAATCCCTCAGACAGACATAATCTCTTTTGCACACTCTTTCTTTCTTAGGAGTGCACGCACGCACGCGCACACACACGCACACACACACACACACACACACGCGCGCACACACACACACACACACACGCACACATACACACACACACACACACACACACACACACACACACACACACACACACACACACACACACACAGGCTGCAAACAACAATCCTAACATTTTTGTCTGACAAAGCTCCCTTCTTCCTTGATCAACGATTTATTTGTCGAAGTGAAACAGAGGGAGGCATTCACATTCTGGTGAAAACTAACAGCGAAATTGAATACACATCTGGGTACAATACATGAATTTGATTGATTCAGCTCTGGACACACTTAGTCATTGATAAAAAGTGGTCTATGGGTAATAACCCAGGCACAATAGTGAGTGAAATGTATTTTTTTTTACTAAATTACAATGCAATCAAGATAACAAATGTTTGAAAAACTTAATATAATAATGGTGAAATCATGATCACATTTGATTTATGGCAGATAATAGCATTGTAAAAAGCAAATGACACAGGTCTCACTGTTCAGTTTTTTTCATTTTTAATGTAACTGTTACAGTATACTAATAAATTCAAAATCACTCTTAGTTGATTATTTAATGGTAAAATATGTGGATGTAATTTTGTAAAAATCTGTATTTTTGTTGTATCACATAAATTAACCTCCAAGTGGTGCTAAAGGAGAAGATAAGACATACTACCAACTGATTTATTGCTGATGCACATACGCACATCTCTGTGTCGCCCATTTGCAATTACAGTGAGACCTCAACTTACGAACTTAATTGGTTTCCAGACAGAGTGTGTAAAGCGAAAAGTGTGTATCTCAAAAAATATTTCCCATAGGAAACCATTAAAATGGGAATAATCTGTTCCCGGGTTTCCATAAAATATACTTTTCAACTAAATAAGCCTTAAAACTACACACAACATACCTTATTCTATGTATATTAAATGTGCTATTGTATTGTAATGAAAGAAATACACTGCATTGTATCATAAATTTACTTTATTTACATTTGTGATGGTCATTTATGGCTTGATGGAATGGCGTTGGAGGTCGAAGGTCAAAGGGAATTGCTGTTTGGAAAGAGAGGCGCATTACATGAGGACTGTAATTAAAGAAATAAACTGTGCTGTAAAATAAAGTTTTATTTACCTTTTTGATGGTCGTTGATGGCTTATGGAACGAGAGTCACCTTCCATAAGGACTGTTGGTAACTTAACATCTGGTGCTGTTCGGTTGTGTGCTTCCACCAAAGATCACTCTGCCAGCCGTGGTGGGTGTGTATTATGAAAATAGTGCTTATTATAAGGTTTACTTTTCATAAATTTGATGTTTGTAAGACGAAAAGTTTGTAAGATAAGGTGTTTGTAAGTTGAGGTCTCACTGTACCTGTGTGACGACGCTCGAGTGAAAAAAGGCAGGACTCGAGCGACGGGGTTTGGCGAAAGGGAAGGACCCGAAATACACGACGTGACAGGCTTGGAAGGAGCAAGAGTCTTTACTGAAACATGTATCGAAAATAACAAACAGGGAAGAGTGGAGGAAGATAACTAAACAATAGCAGACCCGGCAGCACGGTAGTGGTAACGGCAACATCCAAAAATACTCAGACGGAGACGGTAGTGACCGATAGGCAGATATAGACAGAAGGCACAATCAGTGAATGACAATCAGCTGTGGGAACCCAGGTGAGTTATGATTGGAGGGGCCATCTCCCGGGAGTGACGGAGGAGGTGACAGGAGGGGCGGGGCGCGCCCAGGATGGCAACGAGATGTGACAACCTGTAGGTGTAAAACTGCGGATCAAACTGAATTGGTGGTTAATATAATATCCAAAATAATGGACACGGTCATGGCCAAGTGTAACGGAAATTTGTCTGTAATTGAATGAACTGTCAAAATGAGTAAGTCTTCTCTGTATAACAATAATGACGCCCCAAACACATCTAACACAATTTCACACAAATTGCAGTCTACATCATCAGGGCAACATTGAACCATGGGTAACATATACTAACACCCTATAATTGGGTGACTATCAGTTCAGGGTGAACCCTGTCTACCGGCTCGAAGAAGGCTGCACTCTGCTCCAGTGCCCCTGGAAGCGTGGTTGGGTTAAGCGAATTGGAAAGATGGATAGATATACCAATCCCAATTCCATTAATGTTGGGATGTGTAAAATATTAATAAAAACAGGATTAATTTAGGGTCGCGGGGGTTGCTGGAGCCTATCTCAGCTGTCTTCGGGCACGAGGCGGGGGACACCCTGAATTTGTTGCCAGCCAATCGCAGGGCACACAAAGACATACAACAGTCACTCTCACACTCACACCCGCGACCCTAATGAGGAATAAGCGGTACGGAAAATGAGATGAGAGATGAGATGAGGATTAATTTATTTTCAGATCTTTTCAAATTGTATTCGACTCTAAATACAAGACTTTCAGAGCTCAGCACTTTACATTGTTGTCTTATTTTGGGGGGTTTGTTTATTTTTTGCAATCATTCTCTTATTTGTATTTGTTACCTGCAACATGTTCCAAAAAGGCTGGATCAGGGGCTACAAAACACTGAGGAAGTTGAAGAATACTCAAAAACACTTGGTTGGAATATTGCACATGAGAAGAGATTAATTGGAAACAAGTGAGTAGCATTGTTGTGAATAAAAGGGACATACTTGAAAGGCTGAATTGTTTCCACGCAAAGATGAGTTGAGATTCAGCAATTAGTGAACAACTGAATCCGGATTTCAAATTGTTTTGCGAAATCAGATAGGTCATGTCTTCTGAGTTGAAAAGGACCATACAGATTGTTCAGAACCCAGCATCTGTGTTGTAGTATGTTTGTACCTAGAGCATGGGTAATTTGTACATCTGGAGATGAATGGCACTCATCCCGAAATATGAACAGTACGCTATCATCCAGGTCAAGGTGATGTTTTGCTGATTTTAGAAAGACAATCCCAAGACCTGCCAGAAGTCCATACTGTTATCTGAAACTAGGATAGCATAGATCATTTATCGTTGAGCAGCTATTGTATTACATCAAGCAAAAATTGGAAATCATTTCACCTACAGAGCCTTCACAATTAGTGACCTCAGTTCCCAAGATCTGACTGTGTTATTAAAAGTAAAGGTGAGTAACCAAATGGTAAACATTTTCTTTTCAGAGCTTTTTGGAATGTTGTATATGAAATTTTAAATGACTGAATTGAGAAAAGAACAATGTTTTATAATTTTGAACATTATATACAGTACACTGCATTGCACAACATTATATTTTGTATTTATGTATATTTTACACATGTTCCAAATGTTAATCGAATTAGGGTTGGCATTGAAAAACAACTTTGATACGCTTAATAATCTCAAAAGAAAATCTACTTCTATCCAAGTCATAATGGTTTTGTTTTTAATTACCTTTTCCCAATACGTAGTAATTTTGACAGAGTAAAAAAATAAAAGTAGGATACAAAACAAAAGACTGTTTTTATTTTGCTTTGAGGATTAGACATACTATATGGATGAACCCGCCACAGGAATACCAGAACATTATTTTTACCATTTGAGGTAGTATGCCACCAATGGAATGGCTGATGTGCTAGAATTAGAATGGCACAGCCAATCTTTGATCCTCCATAAACCAATAAGTAGCTTGCTAATGGATCAATAGAATGTTAAACAAATACATATACAATGTTCCATTATAGTTTGTCCTTTCATTAAGATTTCTGCACTGTAAATTTTACTGTTCATTAAAACATAATTGAACATTTTAAACACAAGTAGCTAGACTAGCTTACTGATCCCTCTTATTATTGCCGTGAGTCTGTGCTGCTGTGAAAAATGATTTTACTGTCTCTCCTGAGAAAATGTATGTTTTTCAGGGAGTGTCTTTCCCCAGCATGTCGCAAATTAATGAACGTAGGAAAACATTATGGATCACTGTGGCACATTAACACTGCGCAGCAATTTTTTTGCCCTTTCTGGCTGCCAATGGTCAGTTCTCACCTGATTCTCGGGCACAATGCATTAATAGTGGTTAGAAATGGTCTGGTGATACCACTGGGATGACCTAAAAAACAAAACTGATGAGTTGAAGAAAAAGATATCAAGAATTAAGATGCCTTCAATTACAGTGGGTTGTCTCTATGTCATCCTTAATGTAAACTAGTACATTATCTTCATTATGGGCAAATCTTGACCCCTCTTAGGCTACTGGGAGTGTTTGTTGATGTTATGGTCGCAGAACAGGAAATCTGTCAACGTGTCCCTCAGCTAACTTGAAGATAAGTAGATTTAAAATCTGTTCCTAGAGCATTTTTAGCATTGCATTTGTAGATACCAGAGTTAATGAGCACTGGACTCTGTATGACGAGGGTACCATCCTCTGTCATGTGGATCCCTCCTTGAACTATGTAGCGGTTATGTGGAACTAATGTCGTACGGCCAGGTAAAGTCCAAGTGATTTCCGGCTTGGGTACACCTGCAGCAACACAATTTAACTTAACAGATGATCCCCGGTTAACTCTGGTTATGGACGGCAGCACACTGGTGATGCGTGGTGGATAAACCATTACAGTGATAGGGTATGACAATATTGATGTGCCAAAAGAATTGGAGGCTTTGCAGGTGTATGTCCCTTTGTCAAAAGTAGCAATCTGTCTCATCTGCAGGGTTCCATTGGCAAGAAACGTAATTCGACCAATAGTCTGAGGTTTATCCAATGTGAAGCCATTGGGTAGGGTCCATGTGATGGATGCTTGTGGCCAGCCATCAACTGTGCAATGTAAGTTGAGCGTTTGGCCATAGGTGATCTTAAGTCCACCTGCAAAAAAAAAAATATTACAGGACTGCAACAAGATCTGGCCCAAACATGATAAAGTTGAAAAATATACTGTACCTGATGACCCTCTGATCACCGGCTTCCTTCCTGCTTCCAGTGCATAACGCTTCTCTGCTTGACCTGCCACATTCTTCGCGAGACACCTGTAAACTCCCTTATCGCTTTCAACCAGATGAGTGATCCACAAAGTCCCGTTACCATGATGGTGGGTAAAGCGTTGTAGTCTAACACCAGGCATCAGCATTGTCCCATTAGGTAGCAACCATACATACTGCGGGTTTGGTTTTCCACGAGCTGTGCACTGCAGATGCAATTCCCCACCATAATGTTTTAATGATATGAATTCAATATTAGGAACAGTAAAACTTGGTTTTTCTGCTATAGCTGCCACGTCCAAATCGACTAAAAGGGATGCTTCCCCGAGATGGTTTTTGGCCAGACACATGTATCTCCCTTCATCTGTTTTCCTCACTCCTCTCACTTCCAAACTTCCATTTTGATGTACTTGAAAGCGACCACTGAGGTAAGAGGGTTGTAGTGAGTGGCCGTAAGGTGTAATCCACCAAACCCTTGGCTCAGGTTTTCCCTCAACCTTGCAATCTAAAAGCGCTGTTTGATATGAGATGCCAACAACCTTTTGGGCATGTTTCCCTTTGTTGCTGTTGATAGAGGGTTCCCTGGATTCAACCTCAAGAATCACATTTTTAATGTCATCACCAGCAGAATTTCGTGCCACACAGGCATATTTCCCTTCATCAGCTAATGTTACTTTTTTGACCACTAACATACCGTTTTCCGCTATTTGAAATTTGTCCGATGACGTTGGAATCACATCATTTTGTGGTGAGATCCAAAATATTTGTGGTGTAGGTTCACCAGTGGCTTGACAGTTCATCTGGGCTAATTCTCCATATTTCACTGTGATCAGGGATTGAAATTTGAAACTAATTCTTGGGGCATTCGGGCCAACCGTGACACTAACCTTCCTTTCATCTTGACCCAGTTTGTTCTTGGCAAAACAAGTGTAGTCACCCTCATCTTTTTTGTCCATTTGCTGAAGAAGTAATGTTCCATTGCCAAAAATCACATAGCGCTGGTTGTGATAGCCACTATCATCAGACTGAAGGGCATTGTTGATTAGCGTTCCATCAGGTAGACTCCAGGAGACTTCTGGGGCTGGGAGGCCCGTTGCAACACAGTCCACCTAACACAGAAACAACACAAAATGCTTTCGATGTATTTGTTGTTTTCACTAGATGCCACTCAACTGTGTTACTGCGTGCCATTCAACCTGTTCATATACCTGGACTTTTTCTCCAAAGTTGACTCTCGGTTGGGTTGTCCTCACATGTTCGATTCTCGGCGGTGTCATTAAAACATCCACCTGATGCAGAAATATGCAATGAAGGAGAGACTGAAGAGATCCACGTTTTTTTTTTTTTTTTTTTTTTTTTTTTTTTTTTGCACGGTCTACTGCTGCTGCTACATTTGTGATTGTTGAGAAAAAATATAGGATGAATGCTGGTAATTGTCAATAAATATGCTCCTCTTTAAATTCACATGCTCAATCTTTGCCTGGCCTAATCATACCCGAAAGACCTCCATGTCCTCTCCATTCGGTCGTTGAAAGAAGCACAGATAATTTCCACCATCCAGCTCTGCTAACTGAAGAATCCTTAGAGTCCCATTTCGAAACACTTTAATTGGTCTCTCCGGACTGAAGGCAAATCAAAGAGAGAAATTATCCAAATATTAAAATATCTACTTGAGTCTAACAGCAATTAATCGTGTTCAAAATTCAACACTCTTGTATGGAATGATCATGTTTATAATTGAATATTTTTGTCACCTGTGGTGATGCTCCAGGATCGTTTTAGAGGGCAGCTGCCAGATGGTTCCCCTCTTGGATCCACTAGATTCTGGACAGTGTAAATAAACAGCAGAGCCATACATAGCTGAGACTGAGTGCTGGCGAGATGTCAGTGCATGATGATGAGTAGGAGCAAAAGGAAGAGGAGGAGGACGAATATGTGAGGAGGAATCTTCCCGCACTTCAAAACGGACTGTTCTCGTCGCAATTCCCACAGTGTTTGTGGCCGAACACTCATAGCTGTGTGTAGGATAATAGAAAACACAATTTCTGTGTCAAAAAGTGGCAAGACTGTCCTTAACGTGGTCACAATAACATACATCAGTTTATTAAGTTGTAGAATGTATCAAGATGAGCAATGAAAACGATGGACAACTAAATCACTCCTTAATATAGATTATACCTTCCTGCATCAGATGGTGAGACATTCCTGAAATACAGTGTCCCATTGGGAAATACAAAGAGTTTATGTCCCAGAAACTGTGATGGTCTAACATGGATCCCTGATGGCAGTGTCCACTTCAAGGTTGGCAAAGGTTCTCCTTTCAATGAGCAATGGACATATACACTCCTCCCTGGATAGAAATTAATTAATTAGTTGCATTGAGATTGTTTTTACTGCACAAGTTACAAGGAATATAACTTTACAGATATTTGTCTTGTGTCCAATACCTGTTGGAATGATTACGACGTCACTTGCAGGTTCACTGATGCTTGGAGGCAAAGCTGCAACATGGAGATGGTAAGTGACTGTATCCGCACCAGCTGCATTACTTGCAATGCATTTATAGTCTCCTTTACTGGAGAAATTAGTTGAATGTATTTGCAATGTCCCATTCTCATGCAATGACATTTGAGAGATTGGCAAATGAATGTTCCCGATTTCCCGAAAAAATGTTCCATCCGGTAGAATCCAGGAAATTTGAGCTGGGGGTTTTCCAGAAGCAAGGCAGTCAAGTGTCACACTTTTTCCAAAATAGTTTGCTATCTCTGTCGACGTGGGAGGTTGGATTTTGGGGGCCTCAATCTGAACTGCTACAGTAATAACCATGTGATCTGATCCAAACTTATTCTGGGCAGTGCAGAGATATTGGCCTCTGTCCTGTAGCTGGACTGTTTTAATTACAAAAGTTCCATTTTTGAATACTTCAAACCGGGAACCATGCTTTGTGTCGGCTGGGATGGTGGCACCTACAGAGGGGGGAAAAAAAGAAGGGTTGGAACAAGTCAAACACACGTAGAAGTGTCCAATGTTATTTTTTTTTTGTATAAAGTGGCACAAAAGGTTGCATATGTCAATATTTCAAACATTACAAATGGCTTCCAGTTACAGTATGTTAACGGACTTATGATTTTATCATTTAAACATTTTACCTGTGGAAACTTTTGTCCATGAGATGCTTGGTTCGGGATTCCCTGTTGCTGTACAATGAAGAACAACTTCACCCTCTGCCAGGACCGACACACTGGCTTTGTTCACTGAAGTGATGCGAGATTTGGCCCCACCGACGCCAACTCCTAACAGCAGCATTTGAAATTAAAAATACCTTTATACAAAGGGTATCTTTTAGAATAAACTTTAGAAACTTTCGATGCGTACCTTGAATGTGCCACTGACCCCCGTGTTGTAATCTGGAGGTGGTAGGATGGAGTAAGTGTGGGGACAGATTCAAACCAGATAAGGAGGACACTGTTGTTTTGGCTAGGTTCATAGGTTGTTCGGGATATGGCGTTGTCGGTACTGGTGTTCTAAGGGGGGAAGGTCTGGTAAGAGGTATGGGACTCAGTTGAATGGGGTTTGGAGGATTGTTGTATATAATACGAGGTTGAGGTGTCACTATTTTTCCTAGCTGAGATAGACGATCGATATATGCCTAAAAATAACATAGAAAAACAAACAATTAGCCCCAACTCATTTTTACCTGGAATGTATGCTTCATCAAAATCACCACTAGCGAAAGAAAGAAAAAAACACAAAGAATATGCCACAGTCCATCCTTGTATTCATTTTTGCAGCAATCCTATAATCACATTTAACTGGAATGGCATTTAGGTTGAAAAGACCTCGAATAAAAGCCTCATCAATAACATGAAAAAAATGCAATGGTGTCTTTTGGATTCATTCATTCAGTCTGACTGTGCATGTTCATGAGTTTCTGCTTCATTGAAGATGATAGCGTGACAGGACATGTAATCATGCATGTGAATTACTGTATGTATGGGACTACAGTAGCATATTTAAAGAATTGACGAACCAACCTGTCTATATCGGTTCCTCAGCTTTGATAATAACAGTTGATCTCTGACTTGAATCCTGGCATCAAAATGATTATTTTGATATGGAGAATTAACCATTGTTGGCTTGATAATATTGTTTGTGGGTTTTGCTGTTTTAGCTGTGATCTCAGGACCGTTGGTGCCGCCTGGGCTTTGATCCCTTTCGTGGAGCCAACGCTTGGTTTCTTGTGTGGGTACAATATGTAGCACAGCACCTGGAAGAGTGGGCAAATAGATATACCATTTATCCAACACAATATGGTTGTGCCTGTTGAGATGTCCTGAGTTCCATGAAGCTATGACTCTATTATCTATTCCAAACGTACTATGTACCTTGCATGGGAGGCAAAAATGATTGTTGCCTTTGCCGAGTTCGATGAATAGGGTACTCATGGCGGTTTGAAGGCCAGTAAGAAGTTGGGGGAATGTGGGGAGCCGGTGGTGGAAAATTGACCTGTGATTTTTCTGAATTTCTGTTTTGATGCAGTTGTGGCACGTGAGCAGAGTTTTTTTGCGCTTTTCTTTGATTGTGTTGGTGTAGCCAGGGGTGCAAAGGGATGGCAGCAACATAAGGATTTTCAGGATTTGCTTCTGCTCTATTGATCTCCTTGTTTTTGGTGTGGATGTTCTCCTCCTTTATCTTTTCTCTGAAGGTCACTTGGGAAGGAGTGTTGGGTTTTGGTGTTTTGGATGTTGAAACTATATTATGCTCCATACCGTAACTCTGTGTGACCAAACCATGCTTAGATGATTTTGTCACCATCTCAAGCTGTGTGTTCATTGTTTGGGTTTCTTCTCGAATGATTGTTATTAACCTTCTTTGTGTCTCAACGTTTTCTTTTATAATCTCCACATTCGTCCCTGCTGTTATTTTTTTATTAGTACTCTGTTGCTCTGTTTCCACCACAGCCATTTCCGTGTGATGAGAGTTGACTTCTGTCTTTGGAGGAGTAGTTGATTTTGGAGGAGGTAAAATATGTGTTTCTGGCAATATCTCTAATTTGGCTCCGATGTTTTTGACTGATTGAAAAGCTGTATGCCTTTCAAGATCCTGAACTGGACGATGACTTTTGGTGTTGGATTCTTTAAATCCTACTTTCTCTGTCTGATAACCGGCGGTGACGATAGTTTGTTCAGGTGATTTCCAACTAGAGGTTGTGATGGTGGTAGTAATAATTGTGGCTGTTGGGGCAAAAGAAGATTTCAGCATGTTTGAGGAATTACGAAACAATTTGTGGTCAGTATGAATTCTTCTCATGAATGGTTTTCTGCGTCTAAAAGGTGGCCTTCTTCGGTTTGAGTGACCAGGAACAAATTTCTTGTGTCCTGCACCAAATTGCCGATTTTCCTCATTTTCAATTTGGTTTCTGACAATTGAAATTGCTTCATTGTTTTTTTCTGTCATCCCACTAACATAGTTAAGGTTTGACTCTGTACTTGTGACGGATGGAGTCTGTGAAGTTTTTGGTTGTGTTTCCTTTGTTGTTAACTCCATACTAAATTCCGAAACAGTAGCAATGGCATCAATGTTGGCAGTTGTGTAGGAAGAAACTGTGGTTAAACTGGTTGGCACAATCATTGCGGGAGAATATGGCAATGTTACCTCTGAGGCCCGTGCAATGGGTAGTTTAGCGTTGGCTTTAGCCAAAACCCCCGCCCAATAATTTGGATCCAAAGCCTTCACCACAATGGTAGGTTTTCGTTTATAATCGTTCTTTGGGTTTTTGCTTGAAAACAAACCATTCTTTTGCTCAATTCCTACTGCAGGAACCTGTTTTGACAAACGGCGAAGAGTTTCTTGGTAATCTCCCGCTGAACCCTCTTCAACGTCAGTGTTTAAGATTTTCTCCTCTGTTTCTGTCCGTACTTCAGAGACCATTTCCTCTGTCACATCCACCATGTGAGACAACATGTCGACTCCATAGAGATTTGAGGCCAAACAACTGTATTCTCCCGAATCTTCTTCCATTAATTTCTTCACCACCAATGTCCCGTTTTCCATGACTGCTGCCTTTCTTGTGTGTTGTGTCGGAAAAAGTACTTTGTTTGTTGGCATGTACCAGACAGTTTGACTGGGATTTGTTGATGTCACCTCACATGGGAGAGAGATTGAACTACCCTTCCCAACTACAATTTTTTTGCCATTGAAGGCAGAAGGGGTTGGTGATCGTTCTTTAACAGTAAGCCTCAAAGACATCAAATCAACCCCTGCTTTGGTTCTGATCATACAATGATAGAGACCAGAGTCAGAGTGTGACGTATTCATGATCACAAGATCCCCATTTTCATCAATTTTACATTTTTCAGTTTCACCCTCCACAAAGGACAAATCTGGGAGCAACCACTCCACTTTTACATCCTGTTCTGAAGTGACAACACTACATTTTAAGTGAACATTTGTTCCTTTAAGAACCGTATTGACCCGCTGTGCAGTATCACGGTTAATCATTGCCCAAGAGGAAGAAAGCTCATCGGTATCCTGCTGCCCTCTGCGGCTGTGGATTATTTTGGAAATGACGGTTGTCAAATCCAAAACCAATTTTTTGGTTGTTGTTTGTTGTCTATTTAGCTTTAAAGAGACTCGTTGTTGAAGCAGCCATGTTGGTTCTGCCACCAAATACCCTTTTAAGTCTGTGAAATAAGGAGAACTTTCATTGGCAATTTGGGCATATTGAAACGTAGTTCTGCTGGTGTTAGTTCTTTCCTGACCTCTTTCAAGGATAGCAGGACTTTCGTAGTAATATGCGACAAGTTGCCACAGATTTTGTAATTTTTCCCGATCAATCTCACACTCCAGGGTGGTTGCTAATGAGACATTGGCAGAAAGCCTTTGAAATGACCGTGGATTTACTGTCCAGTTTATATGAGAACCGTCTCCAGGGTGGCGCACATCACAGTCCACATGAGCACTATTTCCAGAGCTATCTGAGAGAAAAAAGCTTAAATGGCCTAAGGGCTTTTCAAAGTCCCTGGTATATGGTAGGTCAGGTTCTGTGTCAGATTCAGCCCACACAGGGTTGTCCCTCAGTTTGAGGGAGGAGCGAAGCGCTGGTTTTTCACAGGTAAACTGATCTTCACTTAATCCAAGAAATATTGTCCCGTTCAATGGTTGAGGAGAGAAACACTGAGGGCAAACTTCTGTGGTGCTCGTCTCACGATCCTTTTTACACTTTATTACACCTGCACACAAAAATAGAAGAAGTATTTACTTTTTCAAGTAAATACTGTAGTTTAATGTATACATTGATGATAGGAAGGAAGAATGCAAGGATAGTCAGCTGTCAGATACATACAAAAATGACAGAATTCCCAAGAGACGTATTAAATATGATGTACATCTTATTTGGTACAGTTTGTAAATGTTGAGAAACCAAAAAGGTTGGTCAACATGGTTATCTCCAACTTTCTTGCTATTCACTATGTAGTTCTTACTCCAGAATATATTATGCCATAAATTTGAAATCAGCATACTGTAGTTCTGTTTAACAGAGCAGCACAGAGGGATCATAGATAAAGAAGAAAAGAAAATGATGAAGAAAATTATGTTAATTTTAATTCCAGAGTAGTCTTAATATCAAAGGATCTTATGAACACTTTAGCAAATTATTTTGTTTCTTTTTAAATATTTCTTATGAGCCTTTAAAGGTGTCTGGGTTGACGTGTCTGCTTATAATGCACATTACTTTGTCAGCAAGTGGTTTCACTCAACATACACAATTCCGATTACTCTTCACATGACTTCGAATGTTACGTTTTTTTTTAAATTTAGAATATGTTTTACTTATTATGATCCATCCATCCCTGGCACACAAACTCCAAATTGGGCATCACACTCTGCTGTGTGAAGGTAGAAACAGTGACAGGTTGGGAAATTTCAGCACAATGATATTCATGGTTATGTTTTTATACAATACCTTCATGTGTAGAGCTCCACCGTACCAGCCAGTGGAGTTGACAATCACAGGTCCACGGGTTACCATGAAGACTGAGAATTTCCAATCTGGGAGATGTGTTCAGGACAGTCGCAGGGAGATTTTCCAACATATTATCTGAAAGGTGGAGGTGCCTGAGGAAAGAAAACAGTCACATTAAGAATCCAGGTACTGTTCAGCGGTAAGGTCGGTGCTGTTGGACAGTCTGCGGCTGGATGGATGCATGGCTTGAGGAGCCCGCGTTGAAAAGAAAGGAGCATTGATGCATATGTGGAACTCTCAGGAATTTAAGGATTTATGTGGGACAGTAGATGTGAGACGATCTCTTTTCGTCAATGGATGCTACTGCTTCGTGTTTGCTTTCAACATTTAGCTTGTAGCAGACGTGCACATTTCACCCTATCCACTGGTGGAAAAGACGCTTTGATCCGCTCCTCTTTCGTCTAGAACCGCTTCATACAACAAAGATTGTGCACAAAGCGCTTAAGATTGAATGACTGTCTGTGTCTTTTCTGTTGTGTCACATTATTTGTTATTCTGTTTTTGTTGTTGTTTTGACTCCAAGATGGCGCCTTGAGAGTGGTTGCCTTTACAGCAGGTCCTATATTTTGTTTTTGTACTTCTTCCTTTCTTTTCCTCTTACTTTCATCACTTTGCTGCTGTGAAATGTAATTTTCTCCACTGACTAATAAAGGATAATCCAATCCCAAAAGCCATGGAAATGTAAAGGGGTCAAGCCAGAACAGGTAGTGCAAAAAAAGCAAGCCTGATGAACTATATTCGGTACATGTTTGCTTGTTCCATATTTTTGTGTCTAAAAAAATTGGTGAAGCTTCTAAAATTCATTTTGTAGTCTGACATGAACTGCCCGTATTACCGTGTGTGTGTGTGTGTGTGTGTGTGTGTGTGCGTGCGTGCGTGCGTGTGTGTGTGTGTGTGTGTGTGTGTGTGTGTGTGTGTGTGTGTGTGTGTGTGTGTGTGTGTGTGTGTGTGTGTGTGCGTCCGTGTGTGTCTTTTTACTTACTTGAGTCCAGAGGTCCAAAAGTTTCCTAATAGTGACACTGTAATGAAGGTATGAGGATGAATCTCTTTGAGAAGATTCCCCTCCAGGTGTAATAGTTTGAGGGAAGTCAAACCCGAAAAAGAATATGGCTCAATAAAGCTGAGGAGGTTGTGGTCTAGATGCAGGCGAATCAGACCCATCATACCATCGAACTGTCCATGTTTCACTGTTGTTATCTTGTTATAACTCAATTTCAATATCTGACAAAAAAAAATAGAATTCATGTTACTAAAACTGCCTCACAGAGGCAAGTTCACAATATTGCAATCAAACCAAAACTAATTTTGCTTTAATTGAATTCACACGGTGTAATTGAAGGATGAACTTCAACCCCATGCATTTAAATATCAATATATGTTCTACTAGTAAGGTTAGTAAACTCCTTTTGTTGTATTCAATTTTTCTGTTGTAAAGAATTTTAGGTGCTGTGCTTTTGGCATGAATTGTGTTATACAGTATAAATAAAGTGTAAAACAAATAACCAAACAAAAAAAAAGTATAGGTGGAACCCATAATTTTAGTGTTGACTGTCATGGTTGTGTTTGTTTCATAAATAATCTAATCTAGTAGATAATGTAATCTCTTTACCATGTATACAAAAATACAATATTTTGTTTGGTTGCAGCTTTTTTATGCATGTTTATCCACAGATATACATCTACATATAGTACCTGAAGCGATCGCAGGCTGTAAAATGCCCCTTGGTGGATTGTGTTTATGTCGTTACCATGCATCAAGAGCATTTCTAGTCGCCGTAGTGACCTAAATTCTAATGCCTTCACCTCAGTCAAGCTGTTATATCTGGAAGCAAAAAGAGCAAAAACACATTTACCTAGTAGCAGGACAGGTCCGTCTGTCCGCTCTCTCTTTTCTGATCTGGATGTGCAGTCTTAGGTTTGAGGCCACTTTTGAGCAATATCTGACATCTTTTGGTGAACATTGTTATTCCACCTTAAAACTGCTCAGGTTGCAGTAATCATTTTTATTTTCAAAGATTGATTGACATGTAGGACTACTCTATTTACCCAAAAATCTGTCATTTCTACTCGCTCACTATTATGAAATTATCATGACTTAATTAGGAGCAGTTTTTAGTTACTACTGGTCACACAAATGAATGTAAAATGTATTTATCATGAGGCAAACATGGTGTTTTGGTTATTTTTAGAACATTTATTTAAATAAAATACTTTAAATCTGAAGTTGACAATGCATTCTTATTCATATTTAACATAAAATACAACACAAATCATTCTCTTCCAAACATGAAAAACAATAAATTAAATTAAAAGTGTACTGTCATAAAATAAAAATACATTTGTTCTCAACATCTGAACAGATTAATTCACCAAAATACACTGCTCTAAAAAATTAGAGGAACACTTCGAAAACACACCAGCTCTAAATGGGGGGACAATGATCTTGAATATCTTTACTGATAATGAGCAGGTGATGTACTAGTAACAAAATGATGCTACATAATTTGGTAGAAATTAATATGATCACCCTATAGAGGGGGGAAATCAAAGATGTCAAATGATGTGAAATTTTCTGTGCATCATTCCAGACAGTTGAATAGGGAAGAACAGACAGGTACTTGAACTATAGCGGTATACGCAATGCCGACCGAAAAATAAGTGGGTATACGCTGTATGCCGGCGTATACCCTCGACTACACCTCTGCCCACTGGCTATCACTTGATTACCCTTGCCATTGATGTGCACTATCCAAATACAGGGACTGAAAACCATTCCCATCTTCGTCGGGGATTTTAGATTGTGCTGTTTCATTCTAACAAAGGTATCATAGTGTAAGTAAGCAGGAGCATGTGTGAATACAATTTTGGCACATAATGCTACTGGCAGTTAGAACACAGAGCGCAATTGAAAAACTTTACAAGCACATTACAAACAACATCTTTCCAAGAGCCATTCTCATGCCAGATACAACACATACCAGCAAACACCTGAATCAAATACAGTATGTTATTCATACCCTTGTGCAAAAAAATAAATACATGAAAATGAGGGACTTTCTATTAACGGTGAGACAGCAAGGCCTTCCAAAATTCTGTTTCAGGGCTACAAATGCACTAAGTACGGACAGTTAACATTGACTTACTGAGCCAACTCTCCTTTGACTCGATGAAATATGCAGTTCATAAATTCTACTTTTATTTGTATTTTTTTTTACAATATGACATTTCTTTTTAATATCTAGGGGTGAATTTTTAAAATATTTTTAAAGATCTATAGTGAAAACCTAATCCTGGCAATTGTTAGTGTATTGCTCGATTATTGTTGCTGAGTAACCAACAAGTAAAACAACAGAAAGTGATGGAAAACTTCAGGATTTACAAAAGTACATACGGCTTCATCCGTAAAACTCAGTGGCAATAAACTAAGGGCTTGCGTTGTTTCTTCTGCAATAAGCTCTCTAAATTTTCATTGATGTACAGTCAAGGGTTCAACCGAATATCTTTGCGCCAAACCCAAATAATAGTCGTATACAGCAAAAATAAATAGGTTGTCCTCTCTGTTCACATCACACATTGGAAGAGCAGCACAAATCTTCGGTTACTGCGACTACCAATGACTTCGATGTTCCATTTGTACATAAACAGAGGCATTATTTCTGTTTAGAAATACTAAATACATTGTTATTTTTGAATTCAAATCTTCAGTATCACGGAAATTAAAAGAACCAAGCAAAACAACTCTGGCGTTTTCCAGGCAAACAATCTTCTCATATGATACACTTCAAAGCACTTATAAGCAATCAAAGTGTCAAGCGAAGATATACATACTATAGTTGTTAAATTGTGATTTTTTTTTTCTTAGTGTTTGTCGGTTTGAAATAAGTAGGAATTTTGTGTTGCCAAAGGACCCTTTGCAAATTAGGGCATCCAAAAGATAGGCTGCCAAATGAAAAACAAAGCAATGTAGTTTATTCAATACATTTTATGAATGAAGATTGTAAAGAGCAATACATTGGGGAAACTAAACAAATTCTCAAAAAAAGACTATATCTACATCACAGGGATAATACTAGTGGGCCTCAATCTGCAGTACATATGCACCTAAATTTGACGACAATGAAGTTAAAATCTTAGCAAAAGAAAATAGGTGGTATGAAAAGGGAGTCAAAGAAGCTATTTTCATAAAACAGCAAAACCCTTCACTAAATCGCCATGGTGGTGTGAGGTTTAATTTGGATCTTGCTTACAACACACTCCCGAGATCGTTGCCACACAGGCTTACTTATGCTGATGAGGTGATACCAGGGCAAATGGGGCAATCAGGCCAGTCGTAGACCATAATCAGTAGGACAATGGAAGCAATCAGTGTAGTCTCAGGAAATGGTCCTCTGCTACCCCCAACCTTAGAGCAGAGACGTCTGTGTAAGCTCTCAGTCGTACAGGAGTGGTCCATCGATGAGAAGGTTTCTTCAGCCGTCATCTGTACAAATTTGAAGGTTTCGGACGTTTCGCCTCCTATCCAAGAGGCTTCGTCAGAGAACTAAAGTCTGACTGGTCGTATCGGCCATATTTATATATCCCTAATGTCCAGCCATGGCGGCGCCGGACACAGCTATGATAGGTCCCTACTCTCAGGTTGGGGGGAGCAGAGGACCACTCCCTGTGGCCCCACTGATTGTTCCTACATTCCTGACTAAGGACTGGCCCATTTCCCCCACTTCCACCGGTATCACCTCATCAGCATTACGAATGTTGCCTAACCTGTTTTGCCTAAGCAGGCTATTGTATGAATGATCCAAATT
This sequence comes from Hippocampus bargibanti, assembly GCF_051943395.1. NCBI lineage: Eukaryota > Metazoa > Chordata > Actinopteri > Syngnathiformes > Syngnathidae > Hippocampus > Hippocampus bargibanti. Next base: position 13,615,528 of record NC_142735.1, read on the forward strand.
GAACCTCACCCCACCAGACCGGTTTAAAGAAGGATTTTGTTGTTTTATAAGAATCGCTTCTTTTACCCCCCTTTCAAACCATCTATGTTCTTTCGCTAAGATTTTAATCTCATTGTCGTCAAATGAGTGGTTGCTAGCTTTTAGGTGCAAATGTACTGCCGATTGAGGCCCACTTGTATTATCCCTGCGATGTTGATAGTCTTTTTTTGACAATTTGTTGAGTCTCCCCAATGTACTGCTCTTTACAATTTTCATTCTTACAATGTATGGAATAAACTACATTACATTACATTTGGTAGCCTATCTTTTGGATGCACTAATTTTTGCCTGAACGTGTTTATCGGTTTGAAATAAGTAGGAATTTTGTGTTGCCAAAGGACTCCTTGTAATTTTTCAAAAACTCCTGCAATGTAAGGTACTGCTCGTCCTCTCCTTTTTGTATCTTGAGAATTATTGGTTTCAATCCCTATTCTTTCTTTCTGACATTTATTGAATGACCACTGAGGGTACCCACAGTTAGTGAGTGCTCGCCTGATATGATTTGACTCCATTTCTCTACCTTCAATGCTAGTTGGTATTAGTTTAGCCCTATGCTGGAGGGTTCTGATAATTCCTAGTTTGTGTTGTAGAGGATGGTTCGAATCGAAAATTGGTCAGTGTGTGTAACCTTCCTAAAGACTTCTGTTTTTAGCGCTCTGTCCTCTTTTATAATTACTTTACAATCCAAGAAGGCTAGTTGGTTCTCTTTAATGTCCTCACGAGTAAATTTTATGTTGATGTCTACAGAGTTGAGGTGATCTGTGAAGGATTGAATTTCTTGTTTTTTAATTATGACAAAAGTATCGTCCACATATCTAAACCAGTGTCTAGGTTTTGTCCCCGTGAAGGTGTGAGGGCCATTTTCTCCATCTCTTCCATGTACAGATTAGCCACTATGGGTGAAACTGGTGAGCCCATAGCACAACCATGAATTTGTTTATAAAATTTCTCCCGAAATTGAAAATACGTAGTATTAAGGCAGATTTCCAATAATTTGCAGATGTGATCCGCTTTAAGTTTGGTTCTTTCATGCAGAGAAACGTCCGCCAGTAGTCTCGTCCTCACCACTGACTGAGACTGCTGCTGGGGTTGGGACAGATGTAAAGAGAGAAGTCACATCGAGTTTCCTCAGGTTCCAATATGACAAACCCTGTGGTGTTCGTGATATTCTGTGTTACCAACCAACGGAGCTAAGATAGTTTTTAAATATTTGGCTACATTGTATGTAGAGGATCGAGTCAATGCTACAAACAATGGGTCTGAGGGGGAACCCATCTTTATGTATTTTTGGTATATATATATATATATATATATATATATATATTTTTTTTTTTTGGGGACTTTTGGACTTTTGGACCACGGTTTCTTCAGCCATCATCTGTACTTCTTTGAAGGTGTCGGACGTTTCACTTCTTATCCAAGAGGCTTCGTTAGCGAACTAAAATTTGTTGATATCTCTGCCTCTCTCTCTCTCTCTCTCTATATATATATATATATATATATATATATATATATATATAGAGAGAGAGAGAGAGAGAGAGAGAGAGAGAGAGAGAGAGAGAGAGAGAGAGAGAGAGAGAGAGAGAGAGATATCAACAAATTTTAGTTTGCTAACGAAGCCTCTTGGATAAGAAGTGAAACGTCTGTCACCTTCAAAGAAGTACAGATGATGGCTGAAGAAACCGTGGTCGATGGACCACTCCTGTACGACTGTGAGCTTCACACACGTAAAGCTGGAACAACAGCAGTTTGTTGGTCAAGTTTAAAGTCACTGTCCAGTTTAAGACCCAAGTTTTAGACTGTTGACTTCAGATAAGGATCCAAGGGGGCCAAGTGTACAGGAGGACATGTATTGTAAATGGGTCACTCGGACCAAACAATATCACTTGAATCTGAAGAGTGTAATATGTAGAATATGACTCTTGCAACTTGTTACCGGTCACACTGAATAACTTTTTTTGGTGTGCGTGGTGGTCTCATATATTATTTGGGTTATGGCTGCTCTCCGTACGATCCTCCTCAGTGTTATTCATTCAAATAATAAATATTAAGAGTGGTGTTTATTTATTGGTCTTCCATTTCCATTTCATATCATATAGGGAAAACAAAAAAACGTCCCGAAATGTAAATAAAAGCCACTGGATAAGCCTCATGTACGTATACCAAAGTCACGTCTTTCAACAACAGTTAAGTGGGTGGTCTGGTATTGTTAAAGGCCGTTATGTCAGTTCCCTGAAGGTCTGGTCCACCTCCAAATATCTGGTCCGCTGATGTGCTCTGTTTATTCCTGTAGGATCGTACGCTGCACCACATAAACACACACCCAGCACAAATGAATAACATACAATTACCATGAAGCATTTCCTTACAGTGAGGAAGTCATCCACTAGTAAGTAATTCAATTCAACCTGGGGGAACCGTCAGCATTGCTTCCATGAAACATAGGGCCAACAGTATTGCATGGCGTTGTTGTAAGTGTCTTATTTCCTTTTTGCACAACATGTCTGCTGCAATGGAAGGAAGTATGTGTTTTGATGATGAGTTATCCATCAGAAGAATGACTTTTGCATGCCTCCCTGGATTCAATCTGAAAGTGTACATATGTACAAAATCTGTAAATACCGCATGAAAAATGGCGAGTGACACATTTCAAACTATGTGCATGTAAAAATGCATGATATTTTCCCTTGTTAAGTCACTGAACTTGGAAACCGGCATGTACCCCCCTCTACGTCTTCAGATCAATCCATGTATGTTCCTCAGAATGAAGATGAATGAGAAAAGATGGGCATGCTACCCTATTTTGTCAGTCCGTGCTTCATCGATGACCTGTGCATCCTTCCGTTCTTATCTCTCCGTCCTTATTCAAATAATCGTCCCTGGTCCCTATCCGTCCTTGTCCTTATCAAATAACCTCCATCCTATTTAACCTCAAATTGACTGGACTGGGTCTGGGCCTGCCTGCCCACTGGGCCTTTGAAACAAGCTTTAAGGCAGCTGCATTACATCCAATATTCTGCTGTTCGAGGCCTGTCTTTACAACTGCCCTGCTTCATGGCCTAGTGTCAAAGTACGGGACATCTCTGACATGTCGTATGGCACCTTATGATTCTGAAATCTTCAGGGAGTGATCTCCTGCTGGTTTCCAGAATCTTCATCTTTTAAACTCAGTGCCTCATTCTGTCTCATCACCAGTACGTTCCATCACGATGTTGACTTTGCTGACTTTCCCATTCCCTAACCTAAACGTTAGCTTTTCATTTAACACTTATTTTGTTTTCGGAAGACTTTGTCACCTTAAGTCTTGGCATAACAATGTGCCGTCAAAATAGAGCAAACTCTGAACGTCCGCTGTACCTGAGTCTGAGAGAATTGGCCACACGTCAGTACTCAATGATCAGGAGAGGTTATCAGATGAAGGGTAATCCCCCTCAAATTCAGCCCACGTTGCACCAGCTGTCGCCATCTTCTGTTGCCGCTGCTAAGTAGCTTCTGACACTGGGCTGAACTCAAAGCAACCCTGAGGAATGTTGCATTTCGACTGCGGACAGTTAGAGTGTACAGTGAGTAAGCGCATTGCGGAGACAGAGTGTGAGGAGGGGACTGTCTGAACTTGATCATGGATAATCTTACACTTTACTCCACTGATCAAAAAATATTTAAGTTTTTGTATTTGTGCTTTTGTTTCAGTTCCATATCTTATAAAGTCGATCCTTGTTGGGCAACTTCACTTTTGAATATTTCCACGCAACGCAAAAACAACTTAAAGTTAGTGCAGTTGAGGGCAATGTTTGGGGTAGAGTCACACATCACACTACATCCATAACATGACAATTTTTGAAGTCCCTTTCTAAAATGACTGTCTTTTAATTTATTTTTATTTATTTTTAATCAAATAATGTAGGCTTGTTGTTGTTTTTGACTTTGGTTGTTTGTTATGGTAATTGTTTTTATTGTTCAGTTAACCTACTTCTGTGTAAGCTCTCAGTTAACCTACTCTTAGCCAGACACAGCTCCTTGTCTTCACATTAAAACAATTCCCTAACTCAAATCTGGTTCTTGTCGGCGACCATGCAGAAAGTGCCGCTAAAAAAAACGTGTCCAAACCCAGACTTATAAATATCAACTTTTTGTATTCCACAAAACGACAAGGTCTTCCATGAAGCATTTGAGAGTGTGAATTGCCACAAAAGACTTTTTCCCATCTCAGGAGCCTCCTGTGCACATTATTTCTGTAAACAAGTGTGTAACATTTCCTGCAGCCTTTCAAATACACCACTTAAATCATATCTGGAGACGACACTGTTATAAGTGACTGTGTTATTTATCTACTGTGTGAGACCACTGTGCTGAAACCTTCATCCACTCTGCAAAGACCCACATGGAAGTGATTAGGTTTTCCCACTTCAGCGTAAGTTTACAACCGCATGCTAGTGCTAAACCTTGAGCTCCTGGCTTTCAAACAGAAGTTGTCATATTAAATACACAGAGAGCTGCCGAGCCTCCTGATTATTGCTTTGACGTAAAAGAAAAAAAATACATGCCATGAGTTTAATGAGAATATATGAACAGCCATGTATAATGGTCATACATGTTGAGACAAGATTATAGAATATTTGAAATATTAGACAGAACAAAAACAGGTCTACATCAAATAACCGGATCGTTAACAGACTGGCGGTTTTGTTGACATAACCCACAACATATTATTTCCGACAGCATTTTAAGGTTTGCCCCTGTCACGATCTGGTTGGTGACCAACGGGTGGCGCTGTCAGCCCCGCCTGCACCTGCACAGGTGCTGGTCCTCCCGATCAGTGGCAGACTGCCACGTTCAGGTTGGCGGCCAACAGATAGCGCTGTCGGCCCTGCCCACAGCCGCACAGGTGTGGGTCGTTCCAATCAGTGGCAGTTAAAAGGATTCCCAGCGCGACCATTCGGTGTCGGGTCATTGTAGTGTGTATGCGTTTGCCGCACCGTGTCAGGTTCGTTTCATCTTGTTTTTTTTTTTATACTTAGTATTTTTCTGTTCAGATGATTTTGATGTTTTAGATTTTGTTCCTGCTGACTTTATTTTAAAACAATTTGTCAAACACAACCTGCTGCTCCCTCCTTCCTGCTTTTTTGGGATCCACAACCACCATCACCACCTTGCGAACAGTGACAGCCCCAACTTCAGTAACACTGTTTAGATTTTCCAGTGCAATTTTAAAATCTGAAAAAAAAACGTACCCCAGGTTGATTCTCTCTGTGTCCTTAGGTAAAGTTTTTGGTACAGCCGTGAGATGTCTGAATGTACAGTGAACATCTTTGACACTTGGACAGCTACAACTCCGTGGACAGGAGGGTTGAGCTTGAGCAAGTGAGATCTGTAATAGGAGAGAAATGAAAGCCCAGACGGTCCAATAAGTACAGATGGGTGTGAAAGAACAAGAGCAGACTTGAGTTTGGCAACTTAAAAGGAGATTCAAAAAGTTTAGTGGCTGACCGTTGATATTAATTCATGCAAATTGAACCTGCCTGATAACAGATCAATGTCATTAAGATATTTACCATTAGCCATAGTTGTGATGAGAGGAGAAGAGGAGCAAACACTGCTGCCAACCCGCAAAAGATCTTTATGCACCACCTCAGCCCCATAACTAAATCACTGAAGAAGCTGACACCATGAATACATCTGCAGAAAGTGAGGAAAGATGTACAAATTAGCACCGGAATTAACAGTTGGTACATTCATGTACAATACAGCATTCAAACATTTATTTCAAAGTCGTTATATGGCGGCCGGATGTGAGAGAGCGTACAGTTCACCAAGCACCGTGCCTCACTCTCACATTCAGTTGTAATAAACCCTAATCCCTAATAGCCTGGAGGGGGAAAACAGTCCACAAAATTGAGGAGTGAATGAATTTTAATTGAATGTAATCATTAAGCGATGAAAGGTTGAATTTAGCTCCAACAACAATAATGCTGCATCACATTTGGTATTCACTGGGTGTGTTTACTATACATTATAAAAGCAATTTCAGCGAAATTGCCCTGTACTACAAGTGAATGGGATGGCGAGGGTTCATCCACAAAATTCCATCAACAATCCGATCAACCCACAATTTCAATGACATTGCAACGCTGTGTAGCATGTGAAACAAAACAAAATACAGTGACACGCAAATTATTTTGAAAAAGGTCTGTGACCCGTGATTTACTGTCCAGTACTTGTCCACAATCTATGTTTTAATATGCCTAATGTACAAACGGAAACACATTGGACAAGGTGTATCTATGGAGTCTCTGCCCTCACCTCGAATATATCTCAGATGTGATCGTCTCCTTTTAATGGTATCGTAACTTGAACCCTTTCAAGCACCTTATAACCAGATCGCACGATAAGCTGTCCACCTTAGTAGCCGCTATCCCCGAAAGAGTTAAATGCAATAAAAATCCAACTCCTCTCCGCTAAAAGTGATCTGGAATTGTCTTTCAAGCTACAGTTTTACAAGGTCTTCCTCACTAATGACTTCTCCAGTCCTGGAGACAGTGGGAGAGGACGGAAGAAACAGAAGACAGTAAAAACAGAGTGCGTAGCAGGATACCTTTGGCCAGAGTTTGGAGAGGACAAAATACGATCAGAAAAGAGGGTCACCTTAAAGTAAAAGATGAAAGGATAAGCAAAAACAAGAATTGGAAAATACTGGCATGTTCCCAATCTTGTTCAGCGCACCCATACCACCCAAGCCCAGCCCGGTGCTTCATGGTAACTGTTAACTCCCGATTCATATTTTGATTCCTATGGCCACACAGTGTGCAGCTGACTTTAGAGACTGAGCTGAAAAGGCTCACTTGTCGATCACTTTCATGCATCCTGGTGGCTGAGGGTGACCTTGAGGAACCTCAGAATGAGATTCAAGAGTTGGGAAACTCTCACTTGAGAATCTTGGTCCTCATTCACATATGTCATGAATGCAATTGCGGATGGCATCTCATGAAGTATTTCTCATTTCTTATATATTAACGTGTTGAAGACGCTATTTGACTGATGCCTGAGGAATTAAGGTGAGGTCGGCATGCTGTGGTTTCAAGCATGACATTTCTGGTATACATTAACAACAGTGTATGTTGAAACGATCTCCGAAGTACTCATCAACCTCCATAGGCAGAAACATCTTCAGGTCATTAAAAATCCAAATACTTATTTTCAAAAAGAAAAAAATATATAAAACAGCCACATTCCAGGGCTTTAAACCTTTACACGATTGACATTCATTCCAACTAGTGATGATTTTCAACAACAAAATATCTGTTCTATAACATAGTAAACAAAAACAATAAATAACCTAAAAAGTCAACAATCTATCGTGAGACCTCACCTCACGTTGGCATTCTAGTATTTCAGTTACCGGATCTCCTGCGATGAAACAAATTCAATGTCACCAGACTTTATTGAGTGTGGCTCACACCAGAGAATATTTTGGCCAAAGGACTGCTGGTACCTTAAAGTGGTGCCAAGGATGACATCTTTTTGGTAAAACAATTACACCAAGGCTGTCAAAGTCATTTTTTGCCGCAGGCCACATTGTAATTATGGTTTCCTCTCGAGGGCCGTTATGAATTTGGGAAAACCATTAGAATGTTTAATCCTGTCCACATATTACATAAATAGCGCACAACAAATTAATGAATAGTTTTGAAGTACAAAATAATAACTGTTATTGTGGTTGACAATTTAAAATTTTGTTTCGGATTTTTGCAAGCATCATTGAATTTCACAAGTTTGATTTGCTTTCGTGGGCCGAATAAATTGATGTGGCGGGCCAGATTTGGCTCCCGAGCCTTGACTTTGACACCTTTGCATTACACTCACAACCAACCAACACACCTTTTTTCCATTCAAGAAAGGAAAAAGAAAGCTTTGGTGGTACGTTCCAATTCAGGTTAATCTATTCATAAAAAACCACAATATATTTGAACAATATCAGAGGTAAACAAACAACTTCCACAAAATGCAAAAAAATAGACTCAGGTAAATCAGGTTCAATGAAAAGTATCTGTAATAGCTGTAGGCATGTTCATGCACTCACCTGTAAATTCCAAAACAAACAACCGGCATAAGAAATAAAGACTCGCAAAACAGTCGTGGAGCTTTTAGATTAAAATAAAGCAGTGTGTGTTAGTCCGATGCTGACTTGTCTAAGAAAAACAACAGAACATAAGAAGGGATGGAGCTCTCTGCATGTTTGGATTAATTCGAGCCTCTGTCGGTCCTTAAGGCATCTGGATTTCAGATTAGTTTCTTTCCTCCTTTCTGCTCTTGTTTGGTGTGTTGAGGCAGGAATGCTGCACCACTTCTCCATCTCCTCCTACGCCAACGCTCCTTTCCTTCACCTCCCCAAAACTCCCCTTCCTCTCTCCAAAGTCGTCTGCTAGAAACATTAAAGTATTATTATTTTTCTTTCTTACTCTTTCAAGCTTGTTGTTTGCCAACTATTGCAATCTCGGGCATTGTTTCTCATGAAAACATTTTTCCTTGTTTCCAAAAGGGATTCCAACAGAGCGAGATCGTTTGTGTGGGTTGCACTCTGTGGTCAAAAGAAAGGCACTGTCGGGGAACTTGCTGTTGCACCTCTACTTAATTAGTATTCACGAACATTAGCGAAAAACAAGACGTTTTTGTCACTTATTTGCAAACAGTCCAGTCAAGAAACCAAACAAGAAAGCACAAGACTTGCAAAATAGCTTACAAGCTACAACTTCAAATACAGTTCTTCTGCAATACCGATAGACATACTTTCATTCATCATCTGATCCGCTTATGGTGACAACGCAGAATCATTTATGAATACAGTCATACCTTGAGATAATTGTAACCTAGTTGACAAGTTTTTAGACATAGTGGGAAATGTGCAAACAGTGGCTAATAAACTGTATCTGCTGAGGAGTGGTAACGTTTTCTGGTTTGGTGTATGTCTGTATACCCAGTGCCATTTATAAACAGTGTGAAAAGTCGATACGGCTTCCTAGGCTGGGGCCCGAAATCGAACTCATGACCTCTGCACTGTGAGGCAGATGTGCTAACCAGATGAGGCAGACGTGCTAACCTTGCCGCCCATACGGTCAGTATTCATTGAGAAACTTCTAGAACTGGTCAGTAGTCACAGTATATTAATGAACAGTGCATCATACGGTAAAATGTGACTGGTGTTTTTATCCACTATTGATTTTGATCGCATCTTGGTAGTGCGCAGCTCAGCTCTCCTACTGCATAATCAGACGTGAATACCTGGGTTTGGCTGATTGCACTTCATAAAATCTAAAGGCTTGGCTCCATCATTGCAAGGCAAGATTAAATAAACGCAGGCTCCAATCATGCCATTTGATCTTGTTAGTGCCATTTTGAAACACTTAAACTGTTGACCCGTTCATTCGTTGCTGAGTCAAGCTCCAAACAAATCTATCTGAATAGGCCTTTTGTATCCAATTGTTTCACTTTTGGAGGGGAAAGACCACTATGGCCATCGACACATGGTTCAAAAGATTATTCAGAAGCCCTTTGATTCACTTAAGAACTGAGCTCAGCTCAGAACAACTACCCGTAGCTTAAAAAATTATACAATTGTGTTTACGTCTGTGTAAGCTCTCAGCTAGCAACCACTCATTTGACGACAATGAGGTTAAAATCTTAGCGAAAGAACATAGATGGTTTGAAAGGGGGGTAAAAGAAGCGATTCTTATAAAACAACAAAATCCTTCATTAAACCGGTCTGGTGGGGTGAGGTTCAATTTGGATCGTTCATACAATAGCCTGCTCAGGCAAAACAGGTTAGGCAACTTTCGCAATGCTGATGAGGGTCGTTATGCTGATGAGGTGATACCGGGGGGAGTGGGGGTAATAGGCCAGTCGTTAGTCAGGAATGTAGGAACAATCAGTGGGGCCACAGGGAGGGGTCCCGCCCCCCCCCCCCCAACCTGAGAGTTGGGACCTATCATAGCTGTGTCCGGCGCCACCATGTCTGGACATTAGGGATATATAAATGGGGCCGATACGACCAGTCAGACTTTAGTTCGCTGACAAAGCCTCTTGGATAGGAGGCGAAACGTCCGAAACCTTCACTTTTGTACAGATGACGGCTGAAGAAACCTTCTCATCGACAATTGAGTTTATTAACCCTTACAGGAACAGTGGTTATCATGTTATCAGGTTACAGATGGTCATTATTGGTACATTTCCGGACTATAAGGCGCGCCCAAAATACTTCGAAAGATGACCTTGCGCCTTATTGGCAGGTGCGCTTTATATGTGAAGTAATATTGAGCTACAAAACATCTCGCAACAACTGTCAGTAACCAACGCCTCCATTTTCTTCTGTAGAAGAAGTAGTGCGCGGACCATGATGGGATATATAAAATATAACCCCAGCCTCTACTGTAGCGCCTTATAATGTGGTGTGCCATGTACACTGGAAAATACGATAAATCCAGTTCTCCAGGGCTCTTATTTGAGCACGTGTACATTTTGAGGAAGTGTCTGCCTAAAATGGAATCTTCTTCCAGGTCATCCATCTCCATATATTTGTGTTTAGATCATACACTGTATAGCAATATCATATGTTTATTATTGTTATTACGATCATTGTCAGTTCAGTGTACAGTCATGTTATTCTGTCTTAACTGGTTCATGTATAGGGACTTCCACCCCAGATTTTTTTTTTGTCTCCAGTGCTGACTTAAAAGACTGTTATTGTATCATTCTACCCATTATTTATGGTCCTTTATTAACCAACCATCATGGTTGGACTGGAGACAGTTCCACTGAAGAAAGGACAGGAAGCAGAGCTGGACGTTGCAGAGCTGAAGAGCAACCATGCAGGTTGGATAGGATCAGGAATTAGTATATCGGAGGGACAACTCGGCTTCGGAGACAAAGTCAGAGGGGCCAGACTGAGATGGTTTGGACATGTCCAGAGGAGAGAGAGTGACAATATCGGGAAAGGATGCTGAGCCTTGAACTGTCAGGCAGGATACCGAGAGGAAGACCGAAGAGGAGGTTTATGGATGTTGTCAAAGAGGTCATGAAGGTAGCTGGTGTGAGAGAAGAGGATGCACAAAACCGGCTTAGATGGAGGACACTGATTCGCTGTGGCGACCCCTGAAGGGAAAAGCCGAAAGGAAAAGAAGAAGAAGAATTAACCAACCATTGTGATCATTATTCAACAGGAATGCATCGGATTGGATGACTCAATACTGATTTATTTGATGGTGTCAGAATTCATCTGGGGGGGTTGGGGTGGCAGGGAGAAGCTGACATATTTTCAAGATTCAAGTGAGATCCTTACAGGATGGGAATCAATGGTACCTTTAATTACAGAATTTGAACAGTGCAGTATTAAAAAGTCAAAGGCAGCAGACCGTAGCAGGATTATTAAGCAGGTAAAAAAATGTTGCACGACATGGTCTACTGGTTAGCACGTTGGTCTGAAAATACAGAGTTGCAGCGTTTGATTTGGGCTCCGGCCTTCCTGTGTGAAGTTTGTACACATGCCTTTGTGAGTAATCTGGTTTCCTACCACTTTCCCAAAACATGGCAGATTACTCGTACTTTAAATTGTCCCTCTGTGTGAATCTAAGCATGGATGGTTGTTTGTCTGTGTGCCCCGCAAATGGCAGGCAACCAATTCAGGGTGTGCCTTGCCGATGATGGCTGGGATACCCTTGGAAGGACGAGCATATCAGAAAATCAAGGGAAGGAAAATAGTGAGTGGATGACAGGAAGGAGACAACAAATAGTTCGATGAATGAGTAAAATTCAACTTTTGTGTTTGAGCTCCAAGATGGGAGCAGGATGGAAGTTGGAGTCTGGCTGAATGGAAGCAGGGTGTGATGGGAGTCATTTTCACAAGGATGTGATAGTAATTTGTTTTATTTTATGTTTTCACTATGGTCGGATAAAGAGGGGGGACAGGATTTTTATTTATGAGAGTGGGATGAGACCGCAGGAGTGAAACTGCACCCCCTTGTCTGTCTCTAGCTCTGGGTTCTCAAATTCAGTGTCTCGGTTTTACAGTTTCTTCCAGTCCAATAAGTGAGCACTTGGGTCCATTCATCATCCACTATTAGCCACAACTTTGGACAGCCTGGGCAAAGTTCTACACACTCAATTGCCCACAAGGCATTCAGTCGCACCCGTGCAAAGCCAGGGTGTCAAATTGGGATTAAAGCAACAAACACACACATCGGATACATACAGAAGGCCACTGTAGCACAGCTTCATCTGGTGATGTTTGTTCTTCAAGGCAGTACATATTGATGATGACGACATCATAACACGTGTTGCAATTTAACACATGTCAAGCTGCAAGTGACTTCGGGGGTGAGGAGGGCAATATGTAAGATTCGGGCTATTGCCGAGGAACATTCTGGGCTCTGCTGTTTGGACTTTAGGTTGTTTGACCCAGGAGAGACTTGTGGAATATTTCCATATGGAAAAATATCATTTATTATTGTATGCATACAGTGCCTTGTCATTGGGGTGGTACTACTTTTGTACTCAACATATAGTATGGGCACAACTGCACTTCTATGTCTTGGGAAGCTCCTGCAACTATTTACCAGTACAGTGATACTAGTTATCATTCTTACGGAGTACAGTAGACCTTTATTATGAATACGTATTGTGTGGTTTTGTATTGTATTGACTTCAATCATTTTGGACAATCTATTGTCATATTGAAGCAATGTTTCTTAACCTGGGTTTGACCAAACCCTACGGGGTGAGTTGGTCTCAGGTGTTCGACAGAGCCTCTGCCATGGAGGGTAAGACTCATGTTTGTTTGTGTGTGTGTGGGGGGGGGGGGGGGGGGGGGGGGTTCATTCATGAAGGGTTCGGTGAACATTTTTGTCAACTCTTATCTGTGTCTATCCTGTAGAATCTGCTCCTGGCAGAAATACAGTAAAGTCTCGTTATATCGATATCGGATATATCGATAGTCCCGGTTATATCGATACTATTTCTATGCACGCACGGAGAAAATTACATGCAAACAGGGTCGGATATATCGATAGTCCCGGTTATATCGATATTTTTTCGGACTCCCTTGAATATCGATATAACGAGACTTTACTGTATGTAAATTCGCTGTTTCCTACAACATTTCGCTGCTACCTGTCTCTTTCCACTCAGTCATTGTTTCACTCTGTCAAAATGACTGCTGTAAGTTGGCCCGGTAGTCGAGTGGTTAGCACGCCGCCTTAACAGTGCAGAGGTTGCTGGTTTTCGTGTCGGTCTGGCCTCCCTGTGTGGAATTTGCATGCTCTCCCCGGGCCCGGGTGGGTTTTCTCCTGGTCCTCCGGTTTCCTCCCACGTTCCAAAAACATGCTTGGCAGGCAGATTGAACACTCCAAATTGTCCCTAGGTGTGAGTGTGAGTGTGACTGTTGTTTGTCTTTGTGTGCCCTGAGATTGGCTGGCAACTAATTCAAGGTGTCCTTTGCCTCGTGGCCGAAGACGGCTGGGATAGGCTCCACCACCCCCCATGGCCCTAATGAGGAATAAGTGGTACGGAAAATGGATGGATGGACTGCTCTCAACATTGTCATTGTGATCATAAAGCTTGTTTGTGACCTTATTTTCACATATTAAGAATAGGGAAGTAAGATATTGAATAAAAAGAGTGAAGTACATTTTATGTTCCAAAATCCTGACTAATCCATATTTGAGAAATCTCTTATTACCAATTATTTATCAAGATCTGCCACTTGATTTCACATTTGAAGGTCAGATGAACCTAAAATGAGAGTAACCCTCGAAACATAATCTGATGACTCTGACAGCATCTCATGAAATAATTTATTTACTGGAATACCAGGATATGTGAAACTCATACAATTCAGAACAGCACGACTATTTAGCCACAGGCAAACTCTCATGCAGGAGGAACAGAAACATGCGTAGAGACATTTTGAGATGAAACGGTTCAACAAGTCAATGCACATTCTGTAAAATGAAGGTTAACATGGTGTAAGTCAATCTCACTGTAACAGTAACAATGTTGCAAGGTTGCAGACTAGACTGTAGAAAAGAAGTGGACTTGCATGTCCCGTCGCCTTGATGTTAATATAAACTCAAGAGGAGATGAATCAACAATGACGAGCCAAACAATGGCACAAAATCACTCATTTGTGAATTAATAATAATAATAATAATAATAATACATTTTATTTTAAGCGCCTTTCAAAGCTCTCAAGGACACTTTAAAGTCACAGACAAGCATAGGTACTATAATAAATAAAATAAAATCACAAATGGAATACAGTGCAATAAATAAAATACAATTATAAATAGAAACAAGAGAAAGAGCTACACAGAAAATGCAATTTCAAATTGGTGGGTTTTGAGATGGGATTTGCAGGTGGGAAGAGAATCAATATTATGAATGTTGGGAGGAAGTGACTCCCAGAGTTTGGGGACAGAGCAGCTGAAGGCTCTGTCCCCCATCGTGCTGAGACGGGCGGGGGGAGGGGGGCACACAGAGGTGGAAGGAGGAAGAGGATCTGAGGGAACGACAGGGAATACAAATTTGAAGAGGGGCAGATAGGTATGGGCGGGCAAGGTTATGGATAGCTTTGAATGTAAAATGAAGAATTTTAACGTTGATTCTATATTTGACCGGGAGCCAGTGGAGCTTCTGGAGGACGGGGTGATGTGGTGAAAGGATAAGGTTCTGGTGATGATCCGGGCTGAAGAATTCTGAACGAGTTGAAGTTTGTGGAGAGGTTTCTGAGGGACACCAGGGAGAAGTGAATTGCAATACTAAAAGACTATGAATGAGAACAGCAGTGGTGTGAAGGTTGAGAGACGGGAAAAGACGATTAATATTGCGTAGGTGGAAGTACGCAGATCGGGTTGTTATTTATATGGGAGTGGAAAGATATTGAAGTAAATAGAACAGTACCTATACCGAATACCTAAAAGTGAGGGTCTTTTTTTGTTCCATCTGAACAAATGCCACCTTTACATCTTGATTTTTATTTTTCACCCTCCCCTCAACCCCTCTTAAATTATTGCTGTGGACTGCAAATTTCCCCATTGTGGGATGATTAAAGGCTTTCTGAGTCTGATTAATTTGGTAAAAACACGTCCAAATACAGAATTTTAGAGAATGTTACGACTGGAGTTACTTTTTGTAACGGGGCTGCAAGCTGACATGGACAATGAGATGCATGCATAAGTAAAATGTAAAGATAGTAATTTGAACATAGAAATTAAGGCCAAGGTGTTCTCTTCTTTCCTTCTTGATGCTACTTTGTGTTGAGGACCTTATTTTACCATTTGAATGATTTGTAAATATGGCAAGTGTACAAAAACAGACTTGACTTTCCTGGCTTTGTACTAGAATGCTTTGGGAGCATGATGGCTCCACGCTACCCTCCCTTCCCCCCCAACAAGACCTCCAGAGACATGCTGTCATATGCAAGTGATTTATACACTAATCCTTTGATAATCCCAACAAGAAAAGGGTCACATTGAAATCCACTGGCACCGCCACTTTCTTTTCGTAAAAGGGCAAAATACTTTATAACTATCAAGCGTGTGACACGTGATTCACAATTCATGCTATGATGCCACTTAGCGGCGGCAAGGTGACTGGTGACTGGTTAGCACATTCGCCTCTCAGTGAAGAAGTTATGTGTTCGATTCTAGGCTTGGATCTAGAAAGCCATGTCGAGTTTGTGTGACCCTGCGTGGGTTTTCAAAATTTGTTTACATATGTGCTATCTCGAGGTACTACTTACTGTATTTATAAATGATTCTGTATTGTCACTATTCACAACAATTCTTTTCCTTTTGGCTTTTCCCTTCAAGGGATCGTCACAGCGAATCAGTGTCCTCCATCTTCAGAGGTTTGATTTGCATGTTTGTTTTGGGCAAAGCTTTTACGTCGGATGCCCTTCCAGACACAACTCTCTGTACAATAATTAATAAAACAATTGAATCAACATATAAAAACACATGTTTTTGGAACTACATTTTATGAATGGTTGGCCTTTGAGGCTTATTGTTGTTTTTTGAGTGTGTTACATAAAAAAACACTTTGTAATAATTACATTATCATGTCCAATCATGTTTAGTTGAGTGTGTTGCAGAAAGCTCGCCTTCGGGGACAGCACCTACAGAACACACCAGGCACGACATGCAGCGGCGAGGGAAAAATGTATAAGCGCTTGAATCCGAACATAATCACCAAGCTAAAAAGCTTTGATGGCATTTAGTTTTATTGAGTAAATAATTCTAATACACCGTCACAAGTATAACACAGAACGAAAAAGTTAACACACCTTGCCAACATGCAAATACATCCAATCTGTTTGTCGATGTACTGTAAAAAGCATACAAAGGTGTATCATCTGGAGCTTTTTAGAAGCAATAATTAATCATAACTGAATTAATCAGCGGATGTTTTGCCAGTGAAATGCTGACATCTAAGAGCTTATTGCAAATGTATTTGAGGCTCCATGTACAGCACCGGTGTCAAAGTCAAGGCCCGGGGGCCAACTCTGGTCCGCCATATCATTTTATTCAGCCCGCGAAAGCAAATCAAGCATGTCAAGTGCCATGATGCTTGCTAAAGTCCGAACCAAAATTTCAAATTGTCCGGGGTAAACGGCAACAACAGTCATTATTCTTGACTTCAGATTTGAAAACTAGTTATTCATTAATTTTTTGTCCATTTTGAATGTAATATGATGAGGAGATGAAATATTCTAATATTTTCCCCAAATTGAATGAAAAAAAATGAGCTTGACACTCCTGCTGTGCAGTGAAATCATGAATGTGTTTCTAAATAATTTTCAAATGTTGAATAACGGTTATTGGGAAGCTGACCTTGTAGATCAGGAACTGGTGAGTTATTTGAGAGAAGTGAAACTTGACTTCTTCATTTGCATAGAGACAAAGTGGAGGGGATAGGAGCCATGCAGGTTCATTCTGAAACGGCAGAGCTTCATTAGTTGAGCGCAGAGATTCTATTTCTGTTGCATCCTTCATCTTATCTCAAAACTAATGTGATTAAAATCCAAACAACCCACTTTCTTTTTCCAGATCTCATCATAAACACATGATTCATAATAATTAGAATAGCACAAACAAAAATTATTGTTCGCAACACCCCCACGTAAGGAGATGATTTACATATGCTAAAAATCACTTTAATTTAAATTTAAAAAAATGTAATGCGTCTATTCTTCTCCGTTCGTCTCGAAGCACAGTGGATTTTCAGTTTTTTTTTAACAGTAATACCCCTTTTTACTTGGATAATTCAAACGTCACTACAACTTGAATTTAAATACATTTCAGAGGCTGTCGTTTTTAGTTTCACCCAAATACATGTATAATTTTAATCATCATTTCCAAATATACAAAACAAATCCATCACTGACAAGTTCTATTGCGATCTTTGTATACATTTTAGCTTGATAAATCGATGATTATTTTCTGACGCCTGTAATTCTTCCCGCCCTTCTCTGTCGTGTATGTCGCTGTCTGATGACGTCAACAAGTGTGTTTACCATGGCAGCGGCTACCTTTGCTAACTGAAAGACAAAATGTCATTTTTGTAGCGTTTACAGCGGCCACGAATCGAGAACACATTTCTCAGAATGACGAACAGGACGTCTTATTTCTATGACCCCGACGTGGGCAACTTTCATTACGGTGAGTAAGTAGTTGTGATGATGAGCGGGCCGACAAAATGTAATGGATGCTCATCATATCTGTGGATTTTCTTTGCTTCTCACGAGTCGCGTGTTTATTTAAAATATAGGCCCGCCCCGGTGTCGTTGAGGCTTCATTGCACGAATGTTTTGTATAATGTTTCATCTTATACAATTTACCATTTGAAATTAGGTTTGTAAAGCTGAACATTTAACTGCAAAATAAGAATCTTATCCCAAAACCCTGTTGGACCCAAGCTCGAAGCTTTCACCGTCACACACAATATGGATACTGAAATGTTTTTCCCCCCGAAATAAGGTGCCGGTCATCCGATGAAGCCTCACCGATTGTCCCTGACTCACAGCCTGGTGCTGCACTATGGGCTCTATAAGAAAATGATGGTGAGGTCAACGGTTCATTTTTACGAGAGCTTTTGATGATTTTATTTTATCCACTAAATGGGCACTTATAAGTCCTATCCTGGTTGTTTTAGCTCCTTATATGTGTTCAGATTAGGTTTAGAAATCGGACAAAGTAGAGAAAATCTTTGTATACCGTGGCCAGATACAACATGATCAGCTTTCCCATTATCAACAACCGTGGTCACTAGACAATTCAAATATCTCTCCTCGTGAAGCTGTGTGAAGCGAATTTAAAACAAATGCTTTCACTTCATGACTTACTGGCATCACTGACAGCATGGCCTGCTTGAATTAAAAACAGTCATCGACTGACCGTTTTTAATAACTGCATACAATTTAAGACCTAGCATCAAAAACTTGCCAGTGTATTTTTTTGAACCAATAAAGTATATTATACTTGAATGCTTTGGCAGGTGTTTAAGCCGTACAAAGCGTCACAGCACGACATGTGTCGCTTCCATTCTGAAGACTACATTGACTTCCTGCAGAAGGTCAGCCCCAACAACATGCAGGGCTTCACCAAGAGCCTCAACACTTTCAACGTGGGGGATGATTGGTGAGTGTTTCCAGGCAACCATGTCAATATCCATCCATTTACTTTCAATACGACAAATAATTTCCATTTAGAAAACAGTGTGTATCTGTGCAATTTGATTTATTATTATTGAGCTGACATTTTGCTGTGGCGTGTCTCAGTCCGGTCTTTCCAGGTCTTTTTGAGTTTTGCTCCAGATATACGGGAGCCTCGTTGCAGGGCGCCACTCAACTCAATCACAAGGTAACGCCACGCATTTATGGAAAATGTAGAAATGACATAATTTCACCAGCATGTATTGACCTCACCGTGTTGTCTTTCAATCATTGTATTGATTGATGGCGCCCTACGTTACATTCCAGATTTGTGACATCGCTATCAACTGGGCCGGAGGATTACACCATGCCAAAAAGTTTGAGGTCATAATTCTTGTCATAGTCATAATTCTTGTTATGTGATTGTCCAAATCAATCCAGTGCATGAGCCCTGTTTTCCCATTTGCTTTAATTATTTATTACTTATTTCTTATTTTAGCAAAGGTCTTTGTGTTGCATTTGCAGGCGTCGGGATTTTGTTACGTCAATGACATAGTCATCAGTATACTGGAGCTCCTCAAGTAAGACGACACACAATGGGATGTTACAGATTGCTCAACTGTATCACTCTACACACTATTATTTGTGTGTGTGTGTGTGTGTGTGTGTGTGTGTCTTGATGTATTTAGATACCATCCCAGGGTCCTGTACATCGACATAGACATTCACCACGGCGATGGCGTCCAAGAAGCCTTCTACCTTACTGATCGTGTCATGACCGTGTCCTTCCACAAATATGGGAATTACTTTTTCCCTGGAACGGGTGAGCACAATGTGTAATCTGGACCATATGTGTGATTATAAAAAAATCAGACTTCCTGTTTAGAAAATTTATTGAAGAAATGTGTTACATATGTATTCGGTTAAATACATAAGCTCAGACACGGTATGGCATCTGCAGTTGTATCTTCCGACTCAAACTTTCTTTGGTGTTTTATTTTTGTCTTGACAACACTTCATCACAAAGGCAATTCAGTGATTTGAAACCGTGCGCTTGTCTCTTTCTGCAATTGTGGAATCACGATGCATTCTGCATGTGTTATCCAAGGTGATATGTATGAGGTCGGAGCCGAGAGTGGCCGTTACTACTGCCTCAATGTTCCTCTCAGGGACGGCATTGATGACCAGAGTGAGTTATGCACCATCCCCGCCATAAATATATCTCTTTTACAGTCACACTTTTTGACTGTGTTTGAATGTCGTTCGAGCTTTGTGTGTGCATTTGTTAGGTTACAGGCAACTATTCCAGCCTGTTATTAAGCAGGTGGTAGATTTCTATCAGCCTACGTGTATCGTTCTTCAGGTAGGCCAGACATCTAATTAACATCTCACAAACAAACCCTTCTCACTTATTTTTGTTTTTGGTAAACTTTGAAAAACATTTGAAACACTTCAAAAAAGTCTTGCACAATTCCTGTTAGATAAATCCATCAAGTTCATCCATGTAGTTTTACATTTGCTGAAGCAGAGCCAAAATTGCCCTTACAGTGCGGGGCAGACTCTCTCGGTTGCGACAGACTGGGCTGCTTTAACCTCAGCATACGAGGACACGGGTTTGTATTTTCACTTTTATTTGTTGAACCGCTTTCTAATACCATTCCTTCTAAGTTGCAGTGTTTTGTCTCGTTGCGCAGTGAGTGTGTTGAGTTCGTCAAGAGCTTCAAGATTCCTCTCTTGGTCCTCGGCGGAGGCGGATACACGGTGCGGAATGTGGCTCGATGCTGGTAAGTTAGCTCCACGTGCGAGACAGCGTTCACACCGTGCTCACGATACACACGCTAATTACGTTATATGTGGACAAGGCTATGAAATACTGTGATCGTGAGGTACAAGTAAGTCGCGTATACTCATGCGAAAGTCAGTTTTTAGTCAACCAAGTCAAAACTCATGGTCTTGTCAACGTATGTTGTAGTGATCATAAAAAAAAATCAGGTTCATTGCGAAAAGTACATTAAATCTAAAATATTCTTCAACTCTGCTTCACATTACAGGACGTTTGAGACGTCTCTCTTATTAGATGAATCGATCAGCGACGAGCTGCCTTACAGTGGTGAGATTCTGCAACTTCATGAATACTTTTGAGGGCATTTGTTCGACTTTGGCGCCACCTAGTGGAAAGACTTTGGCCTAGATGTAGTCAACATCTGTTGAGGCGACGCTTAAAACATTTCCTTTTGCTTTTCCAGAATACTTTGAGTACTTTGCTCCCGACTTCACCCTGCATCCTGACGTCAGCACCAGGATAGAAAACCAGAACTCCCGACAGGTGAAAATCCAACAAAACGATTGCGATTGAAAGCACGTCTTCCATATGTAACCACACCAATCTTGAATGGATTGTCGGGTGCAGTATTTGGAGCAGATCCGTCAGACGGTGTTTGAGAACTTGAAGATGCTGAACCACGCTCCCAGCGTTCAGATCCACGACGTCCCCTCAGACATCATGAGCTACGAACGCGCCGATGAGCCTGACCCCGATGAGAGAGGAGGCGAAGAAAACTACACGCGGTCAGAACACACTTTAATGACTCAGACAAGTACCACAAGGATGTTCATGAAACACATCTGATGTTTGGTTCCTGTTGTCACTCCTCCACAGGCCAGAAGCAGCGAACGAGTTCTACGATGGTGATCATGACAATGACAAAGAAAGCGATGTGGAAATTTGACCGGGGTGATTTATAACCAGCGGTTTGCCTCTTGCCTTTTTATATGAGATCACTGACATTTATGATGGACAAAGTGGATATCTGAACATTTAAAAATATTTCTAGTTTAAATGTTTTGTACATCTGTTTTCATCAGAACTAGCTTGTACTATGCCCAGTTTTTAAATGTGTCTTCTGTGGTCATGTTTAAACTTTATTACTGAGAGATAGTCACCTGCAACACTTCTTTTTTCATTTGTAAGGTTTGGGCACAACCTTAACAACAAGCAATTGGTGATGTATTTGTTGACCTCGTTCATCGGGAAGGTTTATGCACCAGTTGCATTTACAGTCTGAACCTGGTATAGTCTCAATTCCCTTTGACGGAAACATTTTCACGTGCCTTCTTGTTCTCATTGGTATTACATAAACCTTTGGGTTTTTTTTTTGCGGGATTCTACAGACTTGTGCAAGTGAACATGTCACTGTATTATACACTAAAATAATATCTGGTAAATGGAAGGACTTCCTGTGTGCAGCAGTTTAGGTAAGTCAGTGATTCACTGTAAACTTTGAAACTTGGTTGGCTGATGCAATTGAGTTCTCTTTTGAGCCAGATTGTTGTGCTTTTGATATTTTTGCAGCATCTTTTTGTTAAAATAAAAGGATTACAACAGATCAATCTTTGCTTTTGTCACACTTAACTCATTCATGCCAGACATGCAAAACATTTTTTGACTCCAGTGCCAGGGTTTTTGTTATTTTCACTCAATTCCAGGACCCACAGAATATTGAGTTTTTAGGACTACATAATCACTAAATGCAGCGTAAGAAACCTAACTCTTTTTTCATCCCAAAAAAAGTTCATTTTTAGCTTATTTGGTTTTGGAGTAATATGAGGTGCGCTGTACTAAAGGCAAATGCGGCCTACTCGTGGAAGGGAAAAACATTGCCAGAGGTCTAAACAGCGTTTTATCTGCACCCCCTGCAAAAAATAAAACTCAAATTTGAGAATGGCGCTCCATGTCATATTTTCAATTCCCGAATTTGTGAACGGAAGCGAATGAGTTTATGGGCCTGGCACCAACCTTTCCATGCATCTATTACTTCCTGAGTGAAAACCACTCACCCATTTTCAACACCGCCAATCCTGAACAGGGTTATAGAGCCTCGCCTATCCAACTTGAGGCAGGTCACATGAAACAAACAATCCCCTTCCCGTCATCACCGAGTGGGAACCAATCCCACTCTCAAGTCAGGTGAGTGTGCCTTTGCATCATCAGTGACCCAGGTGCCCACCCACCATGACATCACAGCAGGTCAAGCAAAGTTGATATTGACTTTATTTCACATTCATACATTTCTGTGCTGAACAACCCCGGCAGCACAAATGGTGTTTCAAGAGAAAACACTCCTTCCTGCGCCTTAACATTTCATTAAAAGTCTTAATTTTGTTGCTCGGGTAAACCACGCGCTAAGTTATGCTCTAATGACGACTAAACATACTCGAAATAATCAAATCAGGCAAGAGAAGTAACACAGATACCGGTAACTGAAATCTTAAAATAAATATCATTCATATACATGGCATATTAGCAATCAACTTTAAAATCAAACTTTCCTCTCTGTTGAATGGTGGACCATGTGACAGTGGGTTAACAAATGCAATAAATATTTGCATTTCCAATGATATGACATTTTGGAGATGAGACTGGTGGGACGGTTTAAAGTGCAGTTATGTATGTGAGTGGATACAATGTTCACATTTCAAAAAGCGGGTGCCTAAATTTGACAACTGGCTGGGGTCAAATCTGACAGTTTCTTCATCAATATAATCAATGCAAACCAAGCTTCATGATGTTGACTAATGAGGAAATGTTTCCACGTAAACCGTGTGTTAGAACACATGAGGCACCCAAGGCAACTGTGACAACACAACTATTAATACACTTACAGTATATGACGTCAATGTACCATTTCGCTAAGAGATACCATCTCCATCCATGATGGATTAGCCCTCTTGCCTGAAACAGTAAATGTGGTCATGGACAACATCAAGACCCAAGGATTAACTTCTGAACACACGAGAGTGAAACTTTATCCGAGGCCAGCAACACAAACATTTTAAAATACTGCATCAGTGCTTCGACAGTTCTGAGGTGTGGGCGTGCGTGTATTTTGGAAGACTTTCTACAGTTCCTCGCTCTCATAGAGGGGGGCGGTGCGGTGCACGGAGGGCGCTGATGTCACAGCGGGAACATGGCTCAGAGATGACAGCAGGTTTAATGCCTTGGAACCAGGGGGCGCCGTCTTCGTGGGTGGGACTGCTCGGCCTGGCAAGGACATTACAACGATTAAAATTGTAATTCTTGAAACAAAGAATTTACGTGGCTCGTCATTTCAAAATGTGATTAAAGGGATTCAAGTGCAATCAACAACGGTGGGGACGTTGGTGAAGGACTTAACATTCCCGTCATGCCAGGAGCCTGAAAATAACCCTTCCCCCTCCACACAATATGGAGAAGCGGAGGCCAGGCGCCTCAACTGTCACATTTACTCAGTGACGTGCAGTCAGGGGAGGCAGGTGAGGCTGTATATCAAATGAACAAATTAATTAAACCATTATATTTATTTAGTGATTTGTACTTTAAAGTTCTTTTCCATTTAACTTCACCATTTTTGGATTTTTTTTCAAAATCGCTGAATTTTCACATTTACCGTTCAAATACTAAGTAGAGATGAGCGGTGAGGCACCGGCCTGCTGAGCCTCACCATGGATTGCGCAATCACTATGCTAACTGTGCTGGCTTGCTATGCAGTGAGACCGCATTGCTGTCCCTCTGCATTTCGCTATTAGTGTTCAAAAGCTTTGAGTATATCAACTAAATTTCTACAGTTTAGCTGGTGTATATAATGTAGAGTCACTGTACATTATAAACACTGTACTACCGTGTTTATTTTATTTTTTATCAAAACTGTGTGCATACGTGAGGCACACAGTTCTCCTGCCTCATGACAGGGGGCGCTGGTGATTACAGATTCTTCTTGCGCCTCCTCGGCTGCAGAATAATAGAATTAGTGACAGCAAGCTACAGTAAACAGTTAGCAAGTTAAGTGCAACCATCCAGTCATTTTTTCGTGTTGCTTGGCCTTATTTTCAGCATGGTGGATTACATATCGAAATTGAAAGAATTTTCTAAACTGGACTTTCAATCGAAGCAGGAGATAATAATTAAAGGAAGACCAACACCGGACTGTATAGCTCACAAACGGTGAGGGATGAATGTAAATCTCCTGGACAGCTTCTCAGCTTTTTGGCCAAGAAGGATTTCATTGAAACTATTCCTGAAGCGACAAAGTTGCTCCAGCTCGTGCTCACTGTTGCAGCAATGACAGCATCAGCAGAGCGGTCATTCTCAGCACAAAAGACTGAAAACATACAGTCGGAAAAGGACGGATCAAGGACGACTTTCTTCACTGGGAGTGATCTCCATTGAGACAGAGACACTTGGACTTCATTTGTAAGTAAAGGTAACTATGCTACAGTTTGTATACAGTATATAAAGAATGCTGACATGACATTTTAAACAAAACACGTAAACTGTTGCCAATAAAATGGTGAATAAGCTACTCTGTGGAGTTCATGTTTGTAAATCTGACTGTGATGACGTCAGTGCCTCACCAGCCATGAACCTCACCGCACGTCACTGCATTTACTGTATTCTTTGCGCATAACACTCAGCTTCTTATAAATTGAAGCTTTGCAATACATACTTCATATATTAAAAGGTATACTGTCTACGTCCGGTCTGCTGAGAACTACAGCTTTACTTTAACCAACACCAAATGAGGTATTTACTTACAAACAGTTGTATACATAGATGAAAAAGTTTATTCAGCCTTCATCTGTACTTCTTTGAAGGTGTTGGACGTTTCGCTTCATATCCAAGATGCTTCTTCAGTGAACTAAAGTCTTACTGGTAGTATCGGCCCTATATATATCCCTAATGTCCAGACATGGCGGCGCCGGACACTGCTATGATAGGTCCCTACTCTCAGGTTGGGGGGAGCAGAGGACCACTCCCTGCGGCCCCGTGGTCCTCTGCTCCCCCCAACCTGAGAGTAGGGAACTATCCTAGCAGTGTCCGCCATGTCTGGACATTAAGGAAATATATATAGGGCCGATACTACCAGTAAGACTTTAGTTCGCTGCAGTAGCATCTTGGATGAGAAGCGAAACGTCCAACACATTCAAAGAAGTACAGATGACGGCTGAAGAAACCTTTTCATCGATGGACCACTCCTGTACGACTGAGAGCTTACACAGACGAGTTGCATACATACAACAATCACTACAGTACTTCATCTTGGTTGACCAGTATGATTACATAAAAACTCTGTTCATAATAATAATATTGGTGAGATACGGCATATGGCATTTTGCCATGCTGAGAGCTCAAAGAGTGGGGTGTCCGTGTGATGCTTGAATGGAACATGATGACTGTTGCTCAGAATTGAGAGGACATATAACTGGGCATTTGTTTTCCAGCTGAATGGCTCTGTATGAAGGAAATAATGCTCCTCAAGTATGAA
This sequence comes from Hippocampus bargibanti, assembly GCF_051943395.1. Lineage (NCBI taxonomy): Eukaryota > Metazoa > Chordata > Actinopteri > Syngnathiformes > Syngnathidae > Hippocampus > Hippocampus bargibanti. The sequence goes on from NC_142735.1 coordinate 13,641,562, forward strand.
AAATCATGATTTAAAACTTTGTTTTCCAAACCTGTGTGCTTAGTATCCAGGTACTAAGTCCTCCGCCATGAAAAAAATGGGAGTGCCATGATATGCAACTATTCTCTTCTAAACAAAAGGGTTGTGCGGACTTGAATTTATTGAGAGTGCAAAGGAGAGTTTCATTTAAAGCAGAGATCATTTTGACCTGCTTTTGAACACGTTCATTTTTGGGCTCTCGTGCTCCCCTCCCGGGGGATCATTTCTGAGAACCAGCTAAAATAATTCAATTCCAAAATGAGTTCAACTCTATTTGATCAATGCAAGACGGCGTCTAACTTGCATCAAATGACACTTGAGCCGATGCAAAACAAAAGGCAGGTCACTTTCTCTGTCGTCTAAGCCGTCAACCAGCACCCCGAGCAGGTGGTGTGTGGGTTATGTAATCGAGCGGAAACCTAATAGCTCCCTCGTACTTTGCTCCAGTGAACCACCTCTTTCCAAACGGTGTACCTAACGTTTACGCTTGTGGTCCACAGGCGGCCTTTTTACGATCCTGAGCAACAGCTCATGTTCTCAATGAGGTTTCTATTTGATGGTGTCATGCGGCGTTTGGTTTATGCCTTTCAGGCTGGAGAATAATCGTGTGCAGTCTGGCGTTAAGTGCAGGACATCCCCTATTTGTGGTTTGATGACACCAGCCCCCCTGGGGTATCTCTGGTAACGACCTGTACAGCGGAAAGCTGAGAGAGGAAGAAGGTTCAACGGACTTACAGCTGATATCCAGCCGGGAGTTGCATGTGGACATGCCAGCCTCATTGATAGCGGAGAGCGTGTACCACCCCGCATCGGACTTTGTCACCCTGTCTATCAACAAGCACTGCCTGCCCGAGCCGTCCTGGTACAGGCTGCAAAAACATGACAAGAAGAGACAGTAGTAAACAGGAAATAGATGAATGCATGAACACTGAGACCGCCCCATTATGGGGACCGTTTGGATCCGGTTTGATGCGGAGGTCTAGTGAAAAGGTATTGAGTGAGCAAACCTCATCCTGGCCGGATCGATGCGCAGCATGTCTTTATCTTTCTTCCAGAAGAGTTGAGGAGGAGGCGAGGCGTCCACCTTGCATTCTAACCTGATTGTGTCGCCTTCGACTGCTCTGAAGTTTGACATCCTTTGAACAAAGGTGGGAGGGCGAAGAGCCTCTTGGGCTACAGAGTCAAAACAATTAGTGGATAACGGATTTGATTTACACCAAATACCGACAAAGTTGTCTTTTCAAAGTGCACACGAGAATGTCATGACATTTTACCTATGACATTAAGCCTCAAGGTAAATCTGCTTTCTCCTGCACGGTTCCTGGCCACGCACTCGTAAACACCGGCATGGTGCACGGTGACAATCTCGATGATGAATGAGTGCATCCCTTTCTCGCACACCAGCATCTTGTGGTAGTCGTCCGGACGTAATGCTTTACCGTCCAAGTACCAGCAGACATCTGGTGTCGGGAGTCCTCCAACCTGAATTAGATGAGTGAGGAGTATTTTACTTGTACGTCAAAACAGTACATCTGTTCCTGAAATTAAATTAAATAAAATAAATGAAGCTTCGCTCCGTTAAATGACACCCATAGTTTGTATCCACCATTTCTGAAGAGTGACACTTTTAATGGGTGCTCGTATGCCACACCTTGAAATCAATTCTACAAAAGCGGCCCTCCTCCACAGTGAGGTCTTGAGGGATTTGCATGAAGCGAGGGGGGTAACATTTCTCCTGGATAGACGATTCCTCATTCCCCTGCTTGTCTGTTCCACTGTGGTGCTTCCCCCTGCAAGGGAGAGAACCACTATTTATGACCCCCTGTGAGTAGATTTCACTTGCTGGTAACTAAACACACACACAAACATACACAGTGGTGTCCTTTTTTCTTACTCCATCAGGTTTAGGTTTTGGTTTGTTTGAGAATTGTTGGATTCACAAGAATGTTCTGTTTTAGTTCACCGATTTTTATGCAGCACACCTGGCTCTATAGATCTGATATTCTTTGACAGATTTAACAGCTTGACAACACATTTAAGGAAGTAACAATAACGATTGACAATCTTGAACGTGTTTTGTTCCATATTGCCAATTTTGGAGCTCAAGGTACCACCCTGTGTATTCAACAAACACACCTCAATTGAAGACAATATTCCATTCCATGCAATTTCTCCACTAACTACGGAATCAGTTTCCAACAATTCAATTGATAACATATTTACCATAGTCCACCAGTGTGTTTTCCTTCTGGTGAATCTGGCTGTAATAGAAAAAAAAACATCTCAAAGTTCATTTACCGATCAATGTTCATTCATTTAAAAAAAATCAATGGTTTGTAGCCTATATAAGCACTTGCTACTACTGCAGTCATCAAGTACTGACAACAAGTGCAATACAATACAGTGTCAGCGTGATTAAATCACCGTTGTCAAAGTCAAGGCCCGGGGGCCAAATCCAGCCCACGAAAGCAAATCAAATTTGTGAAATTACATGATGCTAGCTAAAATTCTAACCAAAATTTCAGATTTTTGGATGTAAACCACAATAACAGTCATTATTATTGACTTCAGATTTGAAAAGTAGTTATTCATTAATTTGTTGTGCGCTCTATATGTAATATGTGGAAGGGATTAAATATTCTAATGGCTTCCCCAAATTCATAACACCCCTCCAGAGGAAACCATAACTAATATGTGGCCCACGGTAAAAATTGACTTTGACACCTGTGCATTAAATCATTCTTTAGCGCCCTTAATTTACTTATGACTGAACATTATTTCATGACATGGTTATGTTGTTCAAGTTGGTGGAAACAGTTTGTGATGGCACCTGGTCAAGTGGTGAGTCTGAAAGAGCGTCTTGGTCAAACACATAGTTGGCATTGTCTGGACCCAGCAGCCGTCGAGCCATGCGCTCCTCATAAGAAAGTTTCTGCCCGAAAATAACCATCTGTGTTAATCGTTGCCTTCATGTGGGTATTGTGTGTGTGTGTGTGTGTGTGTGTGTGTGTGTGTATATATATATATATATATATATATATATATATATATATATATATATATATATATATATATATATATATATATATATATATATATATATATATATATATATATATAGTGGGACCTTGGCTTACAAACTTAATTGGTTCCCAGACAGAGTGTGTAAGGCGAAAAGTGTGTATCCCGAAAATTAATTTCCCATAGGAAACCATTAAAATGAGAATAATGCGTTCCCAGGTCCCCATAAAACATAATTTTCTAAGCCTTAAAACTACACAAAATATACCTTATTTTATGTATAATAAATGTGTGTATAGTATTATGATTAAAGAAATACACTGTACTGTACAATAAAGTCATTTTATTTACCTTTGTGAAGGTCGTTAATGGCTTGATGGAATGGAGTGTCCGGTTTCCTCAGCATTAAACACTTGATGAGGAACGTAGCCTTCCTCTTCCACCATCTTGAGGAATGATTCCTTGTAGGTGCTTTTTCTGTGATAATTGTATCTCGTTCTTCATCAATTGTGATCTGTTTAGCTGGCTTGATAGCTTTTTGCATGAAGTGTACAGATGACTTGTGCGGGTTATTTGTGGAGCCTGAACCAAAGTGTGAGTGTGAGAATAGTGAGACAATGGATAGAAAACAGTTAACATATCCCATATATTTTAACTGTTTTTATATCTGTTGTCTCACTATTCTCACACTCGTTTTTTTGTGTCAAGCTCTGTCATCTCCCTTTTGTCTGTGTGTTTTCTCACTGTCTCCGTGTCTCTTTAATGTTTAACCCCCCCCCCCCCACCCACTGCTGGGTTCTTGACGAATCACGTGGCTTTAACCAAATATGCCATTTTGTTTTTTGGAGAACGGCCTCACTCTCTCTCTCTCTGTAACCCGATCCCCCACTGCTGCGTTCTTGACCAATCACGTGGCTTTAACCGGGCGGGGAATAGAGGACAAACACGGTGGCCACCATTTTCTTGTTAAGAGAATGGGCTCGTTCGTGAACGACACAACACTCATTGTGGCAGCTCCGTGTGTATCCCGAAAAATAGTTCGTCTGCCAAGGTAAAATTTTCATAAATGTAATGTTCGTAAACCGAAAAATATTTTGTTCAGAAAAACAACAACACATACCTGGCAGTTTGTTCTCTTTGCTTCTTTTGAACGCAGCTTCTTTTCCAGATCCTGGATGAGAGCATCTTTGGAACCCTGGATTTCCTCATCTGTGGAGCGAGAGGATGATGGGCGGGAAGCTACAGATTTCTTGACTATGTGCGGCTTTGGAAGACTAGGAAGGAAAAAAAAAGTAATTAAAAGTTTGTGTACGAGAAGAAATTGCATTTTATAAACCAATCATCAAGGTTCCAAGTAACTCCTAAATTATATAGGCCTGGAGTTATATGAGTTTCAAATGAGGGCGGCTGTCCAAAATACAATGCAATACATACATATTGGTTCATAAAGCGCTTGAACAACAGCTGAAGCTGAAACAAAGGGCTGACATGGAAAAAAAGAGAAATGTTGCCCCCTTGTGGAAGGGAAGAAACATTGCCAGAGGCCATGGTCAGTGCTTTATTGGCACCCACACAAGAAAACAACAAAACCTGAACAAATTCGCTCTACGCCATATTTTCAATTCCCGAATAAATTTGTGAATGGCATTGAATGACACTGTTGATGGTGTAATTTGTTTGCTCTAATTGCATAGCTACACAGTCACAGTGAACACAAATGTGTGTCAGATAAATTTTGCCAGAGAAAAAGAATCTACTTTGTACAGCTTAGCCAGGATAAAGATTTAAAATAATTGAATTTATTGGTATGCCTCCCCCCAATGACATGTGATAGCTCAGCTTATGAACTAAATTGTTTCCAAGAAAGTGTGTGTAAGGCAAAAAGTTATTCTGCCAAACATTTATTTACCATAAGAAACCATTAAAAATGAGAATAATCCGTTCCCAGGTCCCCATAAAACATAATTTTCTCCTAAATAAGCCTTAAAACTACACAAAATATACTGTACCATATTTCATGCATAATAAATGTGCTATTGTATTGGAATTAAAGAAATAAACTGTACTATATAATAAAGTCGTTTTATTTACCTTTGTGATGGTCATTGATGTAGTTGCCTCTTGATGATATCCGAGTGAAGTTGCCATGCTTTCTCGGCGATAATACCCTCACACACGGTCCCCTGCGAGCTGCTTTTCGTTAATCCAAATCAACAGAAGTTCTTCAACCTCTTCTATTGCCTGAGATTGTTGCTTCGACAACACAGAAACACCTTTAGCCACACGTAGCGATGGTCGACTTAGCATTCTGCTACTGGGATGCTAAGTCACGCAAACACACACCTCGTTATTGTTTTTCGATGATCTCCTTGTTCTACTCGACTGTAATTTTCTTTTGTGTCCTCTTCGGTTTAACTCTGCCTGTGATGGGGTCTTTTTCAGTCCCATAATAGCAAACCAGTCCGCCAGCCACCGTGCGGCTGTTCGACCGTGTGGTTTGGTTCGTCCGCTGAAAACTAGTTCGTATGCCAAGATTATATTCTCGCGAATTTATTGTTCGTCAGGCAAAAAGTTCATGAGCTAAAGCGTTCGTAAACTGAGGTATCAGTGTATATAATATTTTTTAGAAACGACATCAACTCTAATTTCCACTAGCTTGGAAACGCTGTGTCTCATTCTGCATGCAGATGAGGCAATCATTGTCTAATGGCTAGGTGTAACAGAGCATGAATGTGAAACCAATGTTTACTCACGTGTTTGGTGTCCCCTTATAATTGTCGGGCAAGGAGACCAGGGCAGGCGGCTCTCTCTTTTGACTGTTAGCTGTGTTGGGCTGAGGCAGCAAGGTGGTGGAGGGAGAGAGGCTGGGGCAAGGGGAGGGAGGTGTCAATGGCTGCTGAGAGATGGAGGAAGCAGAAGCTTCTTTTATGGGGGGGTGAGGGCTTGAAGGGGCGAGCGGTGAGCAGGATGGCGAGGCAGAAGAGACGGTGGAGCCGGGAGATGGTTTTGAGTAAGTGGAGAAAGATGACTGTGAGGGCAACACAGAACAGAGGTAGGCAGCGGAAGCAGACATGGTGTTCGGATTGGCCGGTAGAGTAGCGCTGCCAAGACCACTAGCGCTGGGGATGCTAGGGGTGAGGGTTATGGTCGAGCGCATGGTCCTGCGTGAGGGAGTGGACGACGGCAATGTAGAACAAGGGGCAGCAAATGAGCAAAAAGGAGGGGCAGAGGAAGTAGAAACAGGGGAGCTCAGACTGGATGAAGATGGAGACGATTTGCCTTGCCCATTCGACTGCGTCTTATTCTGAGTCAGGCTCAGTGACTGAAACTGTGACTGAGATTGAGATAAGGCCTTTGACATTGAATGGCTTTGTGAAGACATCCTTTTCGTTTGACTTTCAGCGACGCTTGAACTCTGCTTGGAACACGTTAGATTTTCTTGGGAAGTATTCTGGCTCTCCTGCTCCTCCCCAATCACACTTTCATAGCTGGGTGCCTGGAAGGCTGATTGCGACTGAATAAAATGTCTTGGCCGTGCATAGTTGAAGGCGCTGGGAGGAAAGGCATCGGGTTTAAAAGTCGGCAGGTCGGGCAGGTTCATAGTGTCGCCTCCTGATGGGGAAGACTGCAAAAAAGAACAGCACGAACTACAAGTAAGCAACGTGGAACAATTCAAGAGTAGGTAGGAGACGAGGAGCACATTATTAGCTCAATGAGTAGGAAAGAATGTTTTACATTGAAATTGAGCTTGCTTGCAGTGAACAGCGTGGGCGTCGTTTGTTTTTCTTTGACTTGTGCAGGAGGTCCTGGTGAAGACGGAGGGTGACGGCCGGATGAATGGACTCTGAACTCTGGTGACCAATGGACCTCTGAGCACAGAGAAAACTGCTCCTGACTGTGACTGAAGTGATATTGATGAGAATGCTTGAAAAAGCAGATCCTTGTGCAAGCTGAGTGAGACAGTACGCCAGTTTGAAATATTGTCTGATGGTTTGAGGATATTCAATGAAAACAGTCAGAGGAAAGCATGAGCGTGACACAACTAATCAATTGAGGAAAATATTTTTTCAGCAATAAGGAGCGAAACGTTTGACACCTTCAAAGAAGTACAGATGACGGCTGAAGAAACCTTTTCCTCGATGGACCACTCCTGTTTGACGGATTGCCTACACATACACCGAATCAATGCAAATATTAACTAATTTCATGATCACGGATTGATTTATCGTATTTTCCGGTGTACAAGGCGCACCCCCAATGAATGGTGTATTTTCAATCTATTTCCAAATATAAAGCACACCAGACTACAAAGCACACCATCAATGAATGAAAAACATACACTGTACATTTATAAAAGTCTTCCAAATGTAAGGCACGCCACATCATAAGGCGCTACAGTAGAGGCTGGAGTTATGTTTTATAGATCCCATCTTGTACTTGTACAGGGTGAAATGGAGTAGTTGCGCCACCTTTTGTGGGTAAATAAGGCGCACCAGCTTATAAGGCGCAGGGTCATCTTTTGAAGAAAATGAAGGCTTTGGGTGTGCTTTATACACCGGAAAATACGGCATATTTTGCTGAATTATGACATTGACAAGCAGGACCATGTGTCCAATGCTGTTATTTGTGCATATGCCAAAGCACAAAACGTATGGCTTCTCATCTTCAGTTGTCGATATTGGATTTGAGTGATGAACCTAAATGATCCGTGACACCAAACGGTATTTGTTAGTGTGATTAAATGTTTTGAGGTACGCCAAAGGTTTCAACCATGTTACATTCAACAGCACAGTCTTACAGGTTTAATCATATTCAAAAGAAAAGTAAATATTTTACATTAAATTGACTGGTAAATGATTAACAAAGTGGTCAACCCATTTCTTTCAGTAGTTTTGCAAGACAGGTAATGTACTTAAAAGTCTCTGTGCTAAAAGGACGTAGGCAATGCAGTCACGATAAAGTTTTGCGAATGAGTGACTTTATTTGAGAAGCAACTATCTAATTTTGTGGAGTATATTCATTTTTTCTAGATTTGCTTGCATTTTGGCTTGGTAACAACTTGGTATCCAAGCACTTGTGGCGTCACCGGTGCGCACCGCAGCTTTAAGCTTTAATGTCTTTCAATTCCTTGATCTCCTTGATGTGCGTCTCACCCTGACGCATATCACAGGCTTGACAATGGTATAAAAGCAGCTGTCGTGGGACAGGGAGATTCAGACTCATCTCGGACTCAGACCCAGTCAGACGCACCGCTCGCAGAGACCTGCTCAGCATCGCACGGAGTTTCACAGCACGACTTGCTCGACTCTACGCCACGATCAAGCTCTGCGCATCATCTGCCTGGAAGATCTGACATCGAACCTACTTACAAATAAAGAGAAACATCAAACTCTTTACACTCACAAAATATTTAAAAATGCAAGTTCCATTTACAGGTAAACTTTTTTTAAATGATTTAAGAAAACAACTAGGAATCAAAAGGCCCCATGATGATTATGAACGGTTTATGTTAATATTGATTCTGGCGTCATTCATAGGCAATGCTTCAGGGAATATATTTGAACAATTTCCTGTGTTCACGGTGGCTGATTTGAGGCCATGCAGACTGTGCGCAAGAGAGAACGAGATTAAGTGGGCAAAGCTATATTGGTCAAGGAATTTGGACATCAGCTGGCAGGTGCAGGGATACGACTGGTGACACACATATACACACGTACACACACGGCTAAGCATGTACTATCCTTTTCGTCCTCTGTGAGTGAGAACGACAAAGTGAACAATGCAATCTTGTCATTGTGCTCTGGCATTTTCCGTCAAAATTACCTAAAAAAATAGAAACAAACCAGCTAAATCTTGTCACCTTTCACTCTACAATTGCCGAATCACACATGTGCAAGTGTATATCCCTATTTAATTGGGAGTTTGAATGTGAGCTATGGTGTTCCTGTGTGGAGTTAGCATGTTCTTCCAGTCCTTGCTCCGGGGACTTCTTTGGACACGACAGAAACACACACTCGGTTAGGCTGAGATTCAGAAGTGTCCTTAGTTGTGAATCGGACTCTGAGTGGTTGTTTGACCTCATGTGTCCTGCGATTGGCTGGCGACCAGTCCAGATTGTGCCTAAAATTCACTTTATCACCAATGAGGTGATCTCATTATTATTTTTTATATTGCTTTGGTTGTTAAGGATTCAAACCTTTAGAAGCAACCACTCCATTTAATATACATTTATAAAAACTGAACCATTTAACCTCAATTTGTCTTTAAAAGTCACACCGGTGCCAAGATATACTGTCAACAAATGTTAATCTGCAATGAGAAAGGAGTCAAGTCACAATGTCTGCATTTACCAAATCACATAACAGATGAGGTTACAGTACACCTCGGGAGACATTAATTTAGATGGGACACATTATCCTCGGGAAATAGCCAAAGCATCTCTGCCGACGTTCTCAGATGGTACTGACGATACAATTTCATTAGATGGAAATATACTGTCAGACCACTCAAAAATATATTTTACATTTGTTTTGAAATGAACAGGATAAAATAAACGTGAGCGCAGAAGAAAAATATTTAGTCTGTATACCATTTGGATGGAAAAGGGAATCATGCAGACAGGGAAATGTTGCTGCTGTCAAATGAGCTCATAATTAATTCTAAAATAGCACTTGGCTTCAATTTGAGCCATTTGGCATGTAGTCCGCAGACAGGACAGTCACAATTGGGGACCTCTATTTAGATCAAGAAAAATAGAAAGGAGATATATAATGACATATTATATTACATTGAAATGTAAGGAAAGTTTAAAATGACTACACGGGGAATAAAGTTCCATCATTTCAATGAAGTCAATTAGTTTTGAGCAAGCTGTGTGCCAACGTTTCTCCACATCAGAGCAGATGACAACCCATTCCTTCCAAACACTTTGAAAAATCCACTTCACCGCTTCTGTAGTCTAATTTAAAGAAGCGTAACATTACAAACGTCAAAAAGGGTCTCACAACACCATATTTCAAAAGGCATTGTAGGTATGAAAGATAGGGCTAGTAATGTCTTACCTCGAAAAGCGTCTTGGGATCTTGGTGTTTGTTTGAACTTGTTTGAGACACGCGGCTATACGGGTCGTTTCCCTATAAAAATGGACGTAGAGGGCCAAGAAGCGACAACAAACAGGTGACGCCGAGCTCGCACGCTCGACTGAACTCAAGAAAGACCTGCAAACTGTGCGAAGTTACACAAACTACACTGGGTAGTTTTTACCAAACTACGTCAGAGCGACAGCCCCATCTTGTGGCCTCACCACCCCACTGCACTTAATGACTCCCAAACTAAACGTCGAGAGATTTCTTCTGAAAACTTTCCATTTGCTGAAGGCAGTCGATATAATCAAATTACATGTACTTGCGATTGTGCCAGTCATTGTCCACCTAGTAGGTCAGCTGGCATTTGCGCACACACAAATAGGTGGTTTGTGTGCGTATGTGTATGGTGCGAGGGTGTTTGACTTGTAATTTGCAATCCTGTCCAGCTTGTCCACTTTATGATAATGCACACTATCACGACTCAAAACATTGGAATTAAAAAAAAAGGTCAGAATGATTTATGATGCACCTTACAAAAGTATTTGCCCCCCTTGGGCTTTCTGATCTTTGGCCAAGCAACAAACAAGACAGAGGTCAAAGACTGGAATGAGTATGCTGTTGAAAAAAAAAAAAAAAAAAAAAAAACACTGTTAAATTGAACATTTATTGTTGCTTTCTGCCACATATGTTAGCATTTCATGAAAGTCAAGCAATGAAACAGATCCAGTGCAAAAAAAAGAAAAGAAACCAAAGTAATAACTTTAGCATTGAAAAAAGGCTTTCACAATATAATATCAAGTGACAAGTTTCCTTTTGACAAAATTTTGAGTCTCAATTGCCTTTTGGAATGGAGAAACAATGAAAAGACCAAAGCTTCATATCAAAAATGTGTAAAAATTGTGTAAAAAATGTGTAAAAATGCACTTTTGTCACGTTTAAGGTACATTTTTTTTCTCCCCTTGCACTGCCACCAACAACTACTTCCTTCCATATTTCTTGGAAGATGAAATACAATGTTTGAAATCAAATTACTTCACAACCATAGTGGAGCATGACCACTTAAGATAGTGGTGGTCCTTTTGTAATTGTGCATCTGTGCATTAAATGTGGGGTTCCAAATTTATTGCAAATGGCAGAAAATTACAGATCTGACCACAAAAATTTTATTTGTTTTAATTGGATTATGAGACACAGTCGTCATGCTTTCCTGGATTACGTCAGCACTAGTAGAAGAGTCTGCACTTTGACATGTCACTCGACTGCATCCAGCGACACTATAAGAAGCTAATTGATGCAGCAGTAGGATTCTTCAGCAGAGATGGAGATGGATGAAAAGGGGAGAGCAAACAACTCTTGGGAATTAAAATTGGAGGAATGTAGGTTTGAGGAAGATGAAAGTGAAGTGGAGGAGGGCACAGAGGGACAGGGAAGGAGGGATGAAACGCACTAGTCGAGATGAGATATGTTGAGAAAGTTAAAAGACTTGATGATGTAGACTCCGGAGAGGTGAGTAGCAGTTGGTGACTATGGAGGTGGAAGTGCAACAGGCTCTCTAGTTTCTAATACATCTTGATTGCGGCGATGCACCATGGGCATGTCTTCTAATAACCCAAGAATAACCGGCAATTATAGAAAAGTCATTTCAACATTCGTTGGAAACCCTTGATAGCGAGGTCCATGGAACTAGAATGCTGGGTCCTCACGAGTAAAACGATTCAGTGCAAAAACTGTCTAATGAATGTCCTTTTTTTCTTTTTAATCCAGAACTGTGCATAGTTAAAGTCATTGAAACTGATGCAGTCTTACAGGTCTGCATGGCAGGGAGATGTGGTGTTGACTAAAAGGAAAAAAAAAGCTTTTGTGCAATGACCAATCTTCATTTCTCCTTGTGACTGCAATTTTCAAGGTTGGTTAGTTCAGATTTTTTCAGGCAAGATACAATATTTGGTCATTTGCACACGTCAGCTTCTGCAGCACACCGAACTTCCGTGAGTGAAATCACAGGTCAAACAGGAACGTATTTCCGATTGGTTGCTTAACAAGACCGCCAATCTGAAAGCAGTCTTTGTATTCCTTGTTCAAATAAAACTGACAGTAATTTATACAATTTGGTTTACATAGACTGTACAATTCAAAAACTGGAAATACTGTTGGAGTGCATTAGTTTTTTTTTTTGATTGCTTCACAACCACTGTACATTTTAAACATTAAACAACATTGATTTGGTGGTAGGTAATTGTGACGCCTGCTCAGTAAAAAAAATAAAAAAAAATCATGTAGACAAAGTACAAAGATGTGAATTTCCTTTTTCATAAGGAGCGGGAGGTAAATGAAAAATGTTGAAATGTCATGATCTATTTTTGATCAACAACTTAGCCATACAAAATTGTTTGATGATGCAAATCAAATTCGACAAGCAGATAAAAGTAAACAACGAATGAGGAACTGCTGGTCGGATGCCAGACGCTCCCCAGCAAAGTGCATATAGGCTCACCACTGAACACTATAAAGTGTGGGGAAAAACAAAAAAAAATGTTTCTTTTTCAACTGAGGTGATTTCATTTGAAATTATTTTACAGTAGCCAGAACATTTAAGCATCTCCATCTGGCTGTTTGAATAGCTCCAGCAATTCTGACAGCTGACGAGCATTCTGGAATGTGATTAAAGAATGTTATGAGCGACTGCGTGTCATGAAACACTCAGATAATTTCTACAGAGTAAACAAGGGATGATAAAGCGCCTATCACCGCGAGTAATTGCTTGTGGCACACCTGGGGTAAAAGAAACTCCTGTGGATTTTTTGGACTGAAGCTTCAGGCAGCTATTGATAAGAGCCGCTCCAAAGTGATGTCAGTGTTATACTTGTAACCCAATTAATTTCATGGAAGTGATTGAACTGTAGACAAGTGTGAAAATATGAGATGATGGAGGTCTGCAACACCAGCAGCTGATCTTGAACCCACACGTCCAGTTTATTACCAATTGAAAAGGGAGTTCTGACCCAACGTCATGAAGTAAATCTGACTGCTGCCACCCGACTGCACTGATGCAAAGAAGACCTAAAACAAGAGACAAGCCCGGTCAATGTTCAAATTAATCTGCACCACAACATCATGGCTTCATTTCATGTTTTCTCTTTTTCATTCATCGTTTGTTTCATTAGCTTATTAAATGCATCGGAATAAAACAATTCCGTGCCAAGTACAGGTTTTCTTGTTTTTAATGTTTAACCCTCTCAAAGATGTCTGCCATTGAATGAGTGAAGAAAACTAGTATATCCTGTATATAGTATTAATTGCTCCTCAGTATGTGATTGGAACAATTCTTGAAGAAAGTTGGAATACAGTAAAGGCATACCTTGTCATTCCTTTCACACAAGAACTTAAGTTTCTGCGCCCTTTTGTGCATGAAAACACCCTCGAGGTTTCCCGTGTTGGCAGACCTGAGCTCAATGGCCCTCTCTCCCCATCCCATCACCTGATTGGACTGGAGGTAAGCTGCACAGGCATGGAGGAGTCAGTGATTAAAGGGCATTTGCATTGCATGAAAGTGAAGTTGCATTCACCATCCACAACTATAGGCTCGGGTTAACATCGTCAGATTAATCCTGAATGTACGTTTTGGTCTCTCTTTTGTTTACTGCGAGCTTTTTGCAACATTTCTTCAAGGCAAAGCAGACTCAACAACGGGCGATGAGATAATGTTGGGTGAAATAAGCAGACCCAAAGTTAGGAACAAAGATTTAACAATCCGCAGAACCTGTCAGCAGTTTTTGACAAGTGGAGTATTTTGCGGTGTTTACATTTTAGCATCCTTCTTATATCAAAAGTGATACATTTACATGCTACACCGCTTCACTCTAACACTACTGCAAATTCATACCCAAACACAGACAAATTGTGTAAAGCGTTACTTGAGGGGGAAAGAAGAAAAAAAAACTCACCGACAGATGCAGGCATCTCTCCCCATTGCAACACCGTATCCTTGGTGATGCGGCCATAGGTGTCAATGTAGACGCCTTCGTCTTCGTAGCAAGCAAGAACCTCCGTCCCAGCACTGTTTGGTAAAATAATAATGGCGTGCGGATGGATGGAACCCTGGATCTGTGAAACAGAAACACACAGACACACACAACCGTTAGGAACTGCACTGTAGATTTGGACTATAGTCAAAACGTAAATAGAAAGGCAGAATATGATTACAACAGTATGAAACATTGTCGACGGTTACTGGCATTACATAGAGTATGCGATTCACAATTGCAGATATCGTGGTTATAGCCAGAGAACAAAGGCAAGTCTCCCATAACATAAGATGGTGAAAGCCATTCGACTACTTTTGAAAGGCAGGGTAATTGTAACCAATTTTGCTTGCTTTGATGCTTGACAGCCTGACACAGTTGTAATTCTTACTGATTGTTATTTCTTTTTTAACACATTCGGCTTCCTCAATTGTGCTGTTTTCAGCCAGCAAAGTTGCAACCATGATTATGATATCACTTTGTCTCATAGACCAAAATCTTATTGATTCTTCTTCTTCTTTTCCTTTCGGCTTTTTTTGTTAAGGATTTACCTACAACAAATTCTCCCTTGCTTAATTTATCGTAAATATCCCTTGCTGATGATTTTGCTCCAGTTGTCGTTTGTCCGTACACTGTTCGTCATGTTGCACAATGCAATGTTTGCGTTGCGTCGTCTCTACAAGCCACGTGAACTCCTCTATCCACAATGCTTTTAATAATAATGATACATTAATTTCTAAGCGCCTTTCAAAACTCTCAAGGACACTACAGTCACGGGATAATGTATGTTTACGTTTTGTAGCGTCATAAATTTTGCTAGCTTTTTTTGAATCTTTCTTCTGGAGCTGAGGTTCTGTGCATCTACTTTGGAAAATGATATGCAAAGGCACGACCTTATAACGCTCGGGAAAGTCCGGAAGCACGACACAGGCTTCTGATTGGCTGCCGTGCCGAGTATGCAAATTGCCAGACGAACCGAAATTCAAAAATGTCGAGAGTGACATAGAGAGGAAAAAGAGAGAGGGAGTCAGCGAGAGACACAAATGTTTGCCAGGTAGTTTATAGGGTGAGACATTAATCAAATACTTCTAAAAAAATCATCATCATGATCAGCTGCACAATATTTGGTACATGTATAAAATAATGTAATGATGCAAAAGTGCTTAAAAGGCCAGAATGTGAAATACGACAAGTCTGCTAACATGAAGGAATGCGGAAATAAAGTCAGGGGGTAACAAGTTAGTTAGCAAAAGGGCCACAAGACAGACTGGAATACATGTACCTCTTAGTCTCCTTGGCCGACATTTATAAAATGTTTTCCTTTTGTTCTTGTTATTATTATTGTGATTATTCTCATTATTATTGTGTGATGCTGATAAAAGGGAATTTTACCACCGCAAGACTCATAAAGATTTATTGTCATACATACCTTGCAAGACGATGCTGGAGCTCGAGTGAAAACAAGCTATGGAACACAAGTGTTTGTACGGAAGGAGAGAGCACTTACATGTGTGGGCAGGTAGAGGTCATACGGTGTACCAGAATCGACATCAATTGCATGGAAACCAGATAAGGAACCATAGATGACCTTTAACCTTTGGCCTTCTTCCACTGTCAGATCAACAGACAGTGGCTTTTGTGGTAGAGACCTGAAAGACTGAAGAGATAAGAAAATGTCACAATTATGAACCAAATTAATGGCCGCATTAAGTCACACAAAACACAGTACCGGTATATCCATTGCCTTTTCTGAGCAAGGAATCAAAATAGCTCAAGCCATGGTGCATGCCACGAAATGGGACACAGCTCTAACGAGACTCTCCTGAGAGTGAGGGACTCATAGCCCAAATGGATCATGTCTGCCAATAAGGGATCGTTTGCTGCAGACTGACCTCAATCAGTGTTTAGTCCATCTACATTGCAAATTTCCCCATTGCGGGACGAATAAAGGTATTCTGATTCTGATTCTGATATATTCCTGCTTTTTGTAGAAGTGAAGAAGTATGGGTTTGCTATGTTTCAGATGATGACCAGAGCTGACAGTTAACCATCCCGGGAAAAATCATCCATCCATCCATCCATCCATCCATCCATCCATCCATCCATCCATCCATCCATCCATCCATCCATCCATCGATCCATTTGGGGGGTGAGAGGTTAGTGGGAGTTGGCACATCTCCCAACTGGCTTTGGTTAAGTGATGGGAACACCATGGACTCCTTGCTCGGCATATATCGCTTCACAAATAGTCACATGATCATCTATTGCCAATTTGGAACCATCAATTAACTTAACGTGAATGCAACGTGTGAGGAGGCCCAGAGAAAAGCCATACAAGCATGAGGAAGAAGAAGCAAAATCAACACGAATACATTACCAACCTTAAAGGCCATGAACTTATGGTAGGGTTTGGGGGCCCAGGCGTAAACCTCTAATGCATTCTTCAAAGCGATTACTAGGAATTTTATCTTCTCGTAACGCACTGTACAAAGGGACACACATGCTTAGAAATGAAATGTAGAAATAAACTTGAACAGCAACCTTCAGCTTCCCCTTTGCCTTAGCTTGAACTCTCAAAGCCCCAAGTGTTAATCTCCTTACCCACTTTATAGTGGACACAACCTTCCAGATCGGCAACAGATGTCCAACCCTGCCTCTTCTCCACTTCTGGGTCATTCCGGAGGATTTTATTTCTCAGCCAGGAAAGATAGTAAAGGCGAAGCTTATTCTTTTTACCTTGACACACAGACAAAAAGCAACCTTTTTTTAAACACAGATTAACTACTGGAAACGTTGCCTTTACAGAAAGAAATCTAGTCTACAGCCCACTAACAAGAACCTAACAATGGTAAATGTGGTTATGGTAACTAACTTTGTCAGTGGTATTTAAAAATACCACTGACAAATCTTCAGTGCATGTACCTGATATAGTAATGAGTACATTGAGTCCTTCGAGCACATCCATCTGCTGAAACCTTCTTCTGCTAATGAGCGAGTATACTTTCCCCTGGCCACTTCGGTCCAGCAGCCAAAGACCATTTTCTGTCCCCACCAACAGATTCACTCCTGCAAAACAAACACAATCAAAAATCACAACTTATATCTATTGTAGAAAATTGACATGTCACTTTCTGTGTATGAGTCAAGATATAATTTCACTTGACAAAATTATATTAACATTTTAAATGCATTGTATTACGGGAAGTACATGTTACACTGTAACAAATTCATGTTTGTGAAATGTTTACATTTTAAATTCAAGAAAATATCAATTGCTGACAGAGTGAATAATGACGCGGAGGACATTTTTAGTTAGGCAGCTTACAGTGGACTGTGTACTGTTTCGCAAATATATTGATAAAATTCTGAGAGGATTTACAGGGCTGCAAACTGTATTTTGGTGGCACCATCCATCCATCCGCACCCACCCACCCAATCCATCCTCCATCCATTTATTCATTTATTTAGATTCTGATCAGAACACAAAAGGCACATGATAGTGATATCATACCTGTCAACCTGGACATTTTTGCCATACAAAGTACGTTTATAATGCACTTTAAGACGTGTACGACGTACAAGAAAGTCTGTAAGGAAAAACGCAAATTTGTCAATTATGGTACCACCCGGTATACACCGACTATCACGAAACGGCAAATCAATCAAGTCAAACGAGTTCGCGGCAGTAGCCTCTATCTCAGTATGTTTTTTTTTTGTTGCAAACAAAGTGAGCGGTTTGATGCTACTGTGCGCATGCGTCTGCCGCCTGGGGATTTCCCATTGCATTTTTTGGGATACAATGATCAAGACGCAATGGCCGAACCTGAATTAAAACACCGTAAGTTAAATGGAAGAGGCAAGCATCACAAAGAGTGGGAGCAAATGTCAGGACGATGTGAGGGATTGATACAAGCTTCGAAGAAAGGTGTGAAATATTCGGATTGTGTTGCTTGCAAAAAAGACGTGAAAGTAGCTGCCTCCGGTTTCTATGATTTAAAGACACATTTTGATACAAAGAGCCACGGCAAAAACGTAGAAGTCATGTAGATCAATGGATTTTCATTTTGCTCCTAAAAAAGAACCGGAAGACTCCTCAACAGTGGCATACAATAGAGAACACTGTAGTAATTAAAGAACACTTGTAATTTCATCATTTATTAAGAATACGTACAGAATAATATAAAGAAACACATGTGCAATATAACATGTTAAAGTACATAAATAAACACGTTTGAGAAAGAAAATATGGTGTACGATTATTTTGTATTTTGTAAGGGAAAATAGTTTGTAAGGGCATGGAGCCGTGGAGGTTGACAGGTATGGTGATATTGACCCACGCACTGTATCACTGTTTAACATGATTTTAGCAACAGAAAATGACCAACCCCATAGTCCAGCACAGAGCACCTCACTGGTGAATTTCTTCTTGTATTTGCGGATCTCAGGACTGTCACTTTGGGGTCGAATATTGGTTGGATTCACATTTACGACCGAGCCCTTCCTGTGGTTCGCTCTCTTGATTGTCTCCCGCTTACTGCATACTGTAAACATGATGTTTTATAACACTGCTCCTCCTGCTATTATAACAGAAAGTAATTCATACACATCTTTTATATTCGTTTAGCAATATACTCACTTGGGCTCTGTGGTGGCGAAGGGATAGGGATCAATCTTGGATCGATGAAGGAGAAGGAAGAGGAAGATGAGGTGTTTTTACTCGCCGGACTGCTGAAAACCTGAGGAAAATTTAATGAAGAATAAATTTATAGTTATTCAAAGCTACGATGCATGAGCCTGTGGCTTTTTAAACACCAATAGTACACTCAAATAATTCACAATACTCTTGATGACAAATTAAAGCTACAGTATTGTTGTACGACGTTGTTTAGCTGCTGATAATTGTTTCAATACCGACCTCTTGTGGACAAATATATCTAATGCAACTGCTAAAACAGTCACACGGTTTGATTGAGTGATTGATTGATAGATTGCTAGCTTTCATGGCTATTCAAAAAAAGTGATCAATCAAAAAAAAACTTTTAAGTGGTGTTATTGAAGACCATAAGACGATTTCCAGAGCACGAGATGTTCATCTCTCCAAACAGACATGAAAGAGTGCTGTTATAAAAGTTGTAAAAGAGGCCTGACATTGAACCTGTTAATTTGAATCCGGTGTGTTGGAACAGGGAGACTTGGAAAACATGCAGGACCTGAGTTTCACAACTATGTGCAAGCCAGACACATTTGATTAAAATGTACTTGCAAAGCAAAACGTACATTTATGGCAAAAATGTCACATGTTAAATGTTGATCTAAAATTCTGTCCTGATTATAGGTTTCTGTGTTCTGTTACTGGTCACACTGAATATACTCACAGGTCGCTCTCGGTTTGTGGCGCACCGTGGTGCTGTGGGTTCCCGTGCTTGCTGTTGCTGGCTTAGTGCATTGCAAGAGGGACTTGCTGAAGATATTTTCTGCAGAAGGTCTGGCAGCATGTAGGTAGCATCTGATGTCATCTGAGAAGTCTGTGGTACAAATATAAACATGATGAAGTATAATATAATGCCTCACAGCTGGAAGTTATAAGTGAGTGATAATATCACAATGTATGTGTGTCTGTGTGTATGAAAAAAACCTGGTTCAAATTCTGATGAGACTGCAGCACAATGCCATCTGGGATTTGCTTCAAGTATTTATCTCTCTTTGCAATGGGGAAGCCACAACTAGAGAGATCGAAAGATGTGAATCAAATTAAAAAACCTCTAATGGATGAAAGAATTAGAAGTACGTTTTCAAGATGAAAAGCAATAAAAAACGTGCATGTTCAATTATAAACTCAAACTCGAACAAAGAAATAACAGATCATAAATCTAGAAAGTGACCTTCAACTTTGTTTTTGGAAACACGTATAAAACATAATGAATGTACTGATATGCTGAAGGCAATATCAGCTTTCTTTGAGTAAGCGGCAGGTTACATCTGAACTGGTTGGGTGCCAATCGCAGAGCATGTATATATATATATATATATATATATATATATATATATATATATATATATATATATATATATATATATATATATATATATATATATATATTTTTTCCTTGGCAGACATTCTAGGGTTAAGATTTGTAAATGGAGTGTATTGAGGATATGAGCAGTTGTTTTTTAATGCGACCAAGACCAAAAAGAATGACACATTTTTTTCTTCTTCAGTTTCTTCGGTTATTTTTTTTTTTCCTTCTCCTTTTTTCTCTTTTACAAAACCCGACCAAGGGAAGTCTTTGATACAGAACAATAACATTAATGGACAACCGACACCACTTTTTTTGTTTCCTAACTGACATCAGAAAAACGTTTTATAGCATCTAAAATACCCAAAACACGCAGACTGATATTTTTAGTCAAATGCAAAACACCAATAAAAATGAGTTAAAATGTCCCAAAACTACTTCAAAATGACCCCGGAGATGCCGAGTTTCAGAAGGTCCCGCCCTCTTGTTCGTGACGTCGCGCCAGGACGTCTTGCCTTGCTCTAGAATCAAAACAATGGCTTGAGATTCGGAGAAGATCCTTTCTTGTTACTCATCCAGTTATGAATATGATTCAAATAGTTCTGAAGAGGAAAGCATAAATGTTTGCAATCAATTAAAGAAGTCCTTCCGTATCATTTTGAGGCGTCTGGAATCCAATCTAGCATCCCAGAAAATGCACAAGATGGCGCCCAAGCTCCGTTGGAAATGGGCTGATTTGTCTCAATTTGTCTACTATCAAATAGTAGTCTTAGTGCAACACACAACGATTCACCATCGCGTTATTTATGTGTTTTCCTTGTCATTTCGCCATCAACACGGATCAAAACAAAGTTTTCAGACCAAAGTACCCAAAATGCATTGTGTGTCGCTTTCTCGGTCAGGGGCGTTCCAGACGTCACGTCAGGCATCGCCATCAACTCGAAAACAAGACTTCCTGAATATTCAGCGCAAATCTTAAAACGTAAAATATAGCTATATGCGGTGGAATCTTTGTAAAATACGCTCAGTAGAAGTCATTTGAAGTGATTTTACAAATTATGGACACAACTTGTTCGGAGGCGTTGGTTGTCCTTTAAACCTATTGCCTGAGTTTATCAAATTTGGTCAAGACATTGATATTTTATGCACAAGGGCTGATTGACTGCAATTTGTGGAATCTATCAATGGCATTACTGAACAGATTGGCAAAATAAGACATTACATTTTCAAATTTACATATTTCTTGCTTGTTATTCGTGTTTTTCTTATTAACATGTCATTTAGAGTAATCAAAAACAAGCTTTTTATAGTTATGAATGAACAGATAGAGATGCAAAACAGCTCACCTGTTCCTCTCTTCTTCATCACTACTTCCAAACTCATCACTGGAGGAGGAATATTCTGTGGCCTTGTTGAAAGGGCCCAGAACAGTCTTGACACCCTACAAAGAGATGAGTTAAAATACTGCAAGTAAGCTGCTGATTGAAAAAAGAAAACACGATCATCAAGTCTGAGAGTCACATAGATAGCATAATTTTCGATGCATCTGAGTGCACGTTTTTATGAATATCAATATGTTTGGTGTAATTTATTTGACTCTGGTTTATTCACCAAGATTAAATGTACTTTTGCGATCAGCTCTTTTTACTCTAACTTTGAAACGCCTATGATAAAAGAAGGTTATAACCTTACTTATGGCACAGTCAAGATTTTCTTACTTGGAAATGCCGGCCATTGACATCGTTCTGTTGCCCCCTGCGCTGCTGAAGACGTTGCTGCAAATGTGGACTCTCCAGCTTGAAATGATCTACAATACCAGAATCTAATTTGTTACAGTTTGTTACAGAAAACAATACACCTCTGCAGTTCTACTGGGAACATTTTATATGTTCTAAAATGGCTTTCTTGTTGTGAATGAATAATGTCCATACTGTCAAATATTTATTCATACTACTACAAAAAGTCTTTCTAGCAACAACAGATGTGTGAAATAAATATTAAGAGCAGTAAATCTCTGTGACATTCTAAAAATCTGTGCCGCTTCAAGCTAAGGCCTGAAGGTAAACTGAGATCACATATTTTCAACTGCGGTTTAACAAGGCATAAGGCAACTTGAATTGCAGTTAAATCCTGTGCACTTCTACAGTTAGGCAGGTATCAACTACAAGATTAAAAATGCCGAAAAAAAAAGTCAGAACCTCAAAAGTAAGAGTTACTATGTGTTAAAGGAAGGAATCAATTGCATTGGATATCATTGGAATTATACATGTACATACAATAGTGTTGAATAATTACTGTTACTCCCAGGCAGCAATAGATACTGTACACAAATTGTTTGCCTCACTGCCAATCACTGAAGTATTTTGAATCAATATTGAATGACATTGGCCAATGAATTTTCTGTTGCGCATTTACATGTGCTGTTTTTTCTTTTAAGGTTGTCCCTCAAACTTTTACCATTGTTGTTTTCAGTGTGACCCACACAATAATGAATGTCAGAAATGTGAAGGGGTAGTTAATTAACAACCACCACATTTATTTATTCACGTTCCGTTGATTTTCATCCATCACAATAAAAAACTCAGAAACTTACCTGGATTGTTATTGCAGGGAGACACAGACCTTGAAGTTTTTTCTGTCATAAGCACAGGACTGCCACTACATGGGGGGGGGACACAGAAAAACAGAGTGTTAACTGGAAATTAATTTCAATCACATAAAGTATGCTGATATGCTGTTTCCTCAACAACCAAGATTTGAGAAGTAAACAACATCAGATGATCTTATGAAAATAAACCTCAACAATGCAAAATGTTCATGACATGTGCCAACACAATGCCTTAACATTGTCCTGACAACAATGTTTCAACTGCATAAATTACTGTCAGTGTACCCACTGAGCAGACTTTACTCTGACCCAAACTGACACAACATACTATATTTGCTGTTGTGGGTAACTAAATTATAGATATTAAAAACAGCCGACAAATGAATAAGGACAAGTTAAAAAAAAAGCTCCTCATAAAATACTGCAATGTCCAAAAGTTACCACAGAAAAAACAAACAAACAAACAAGCAAACAAACAAACAAACAAACAAACAAACAAACAAACAAACAAACAAACAAACAAGGGTGACATAAATGACAACAGTAGTTAAAAGTTGTCATTTATGAAATAAATAATTAACTAAAAAATAGTAAGCCCTTACTAAGAATGTTGTTGCCTTAATCGCTCCAAGACCATTTAAATCAAATCCATTTCCGACAATATGGAAACACTGAAAACCTACGGAAACATCTTCCCACTACCTGGAAGCGGCCCTCTTGTGTCCCTTCACCAGTTCTCTGCAGTAGAATTTAGAGGTGGTTCGTTCTGGGACCTGTAAAATACCATTAATCAGTAAATTTAATTCCTTCCATATCCCATATACTGGCTTACGGAGGACCAAAACAATCCCTCAAATATATAGGACAAGTAAAAAAAAAAAAAAGCTCCATATATATATATACAGTAAAGTCTCGTTATATCGATATCGGATATATCGATAGTCCCGGTTATATCGATACTATTTCTATGCACGCACGGAGAAAATTACATGCAAACAGGGTCGGATATATCGATAGTCCCGGTTATATCGATATTTTTTCAGACTCCCTTGAATATCGATATAACGAGACTTTACTATAAGTGTCAGCATGTTCATATATCCAAAATAAAAAAATGAAAACAAATAATTGTTTCTGCTGTATCAATTTAAGCAGACTCATGAAATTTCTTCTCATGGAAAGGATTATGCAAACACAATTCAGTGGGGATGTTGAAAATTTTTCTCTTTTCCCGGACCTATTGAAAAAATGTCTCTTTTCCCCGGACCTATTGAAACATTTTCTCTTTTCTCCGGACCTATTGCACAACAATGTCAAAATCTCAGCAACCGTGTGTCAACTCAAGTGCCTCATTAAACCTCAGCGGTCTCAGGTGATGTGACATTGTTTGTGCCTTTTCAAAGCCACACTGCAATAACAGGAGAGATTGACTTATTAACTGGTCTGTTGACGTCATATGGTCTTGAGTCAGTTCAACAACTTAACACAGCAAATCGACAGTTCTATTAGCTCTCCTGTTTCTGTTCTGATATTAGTTGTCCTATTACATCCAAATGCCGTTCTGTTGGTGAATAGACCTAATGGGGCATTTTGTTTGGATCTAGCCGGACAGCCGGTATATGACACAGAACATTGGAGAGAGAAAGTGAATAGTGTGTCCGTTTTGAAAAAAAGACACAGTGGTAAAACATAAAATGCCTTAAATCCAAAAGCGTACATACTTCAGTATGGTGGACACAGGAAACATAAAGACACAAAAACATCACACAATGCGAGGGGCTACATATCCAAGGACCAACACCTTTCTCCATTTGATGACAGCTTGCCTTATGATGACATTCACAAGAAAACACAACAAAGATGCCCTATATGTGGCACTTCTTACTGTCAGCAATAGCATTGAGCGCTTTCTTCTTGGGCAATTAAAAAAAAGATAAAATGCCAGTACTACCTTAGGTGGCATCTCAGGGTCCCAGAAGACATCATCAGAGGGCGACGCAGGTGTAAACGAGCACAAAGCTGAGATAGCCATATTTGACATAGAGCTGCTATGAAGGGCAACTTGACTCGAGTGCAAATTGGCATTCTGGGGAGAAAAAAAACACACACATTAATGTTAATCTATGCAAATAATGTACTGCGGAATATCAAAGTTGAAGTTCGTGACGTCACGCCAAGACGTCTTGCATTGCTGGAGAATCAAAACAATGGCTTCAGATTCGGAGAATATGCTTTCTTGTTACACATCCAGTTATGAATATGATTTAAATAGTTCTGAAGAGGAAAGCAATCGATGAAATAATTTATTCTGTGCCATTTTGAGGCAACATTGGGGGGAAATGTACCACTGGGAAGGGGGCAGAAGATGGCGACCAGGCTCCTGTGAGGAATTGATCAGCCCGTTTCTACGGGCTGATGAATTCCTTCCATGGAGCTTGGCCGCCCTCTTCTGGCGGCTTTTTGGTGCAACACAAAGTTTTCAGACCAAACAAGTACAGCAAAATACATTGATGTGATGGAAGGACTGCTACAATGTGTCTTTTTTTCGGTCAGGGGCGTTCCTTCAGTGACGTCACGTACGGACTCGTCACCAAC
This sequence comes from Hippocampus bargibanti, assembly GCF_051943395.1. Classification (NCBI taxonomy): domain Eukaryota; kingdom Metazoa; phylum Chordata; class Actinopteri; order Syngnathiformes; family Syngnathidae; genus Hippocampus; species Hippocampus bargibanti. The sequence goes on from NC_142735.1 coordinate 13,666,928, forward strand.
TCAAAAACAAGACTTCCGGAATATGCAGCGCCAGTCTTGAAACGTAAAATATAGCTATATGCGGTGGGATCTTTGTAAAATACGCTCAGTAGAAGTCATTTGAAGCCATTTTACAAATTATGGACACAACTTGTCCGGAGACGTCGGTTGTCCTTTAAATGAGGGAACCTGCTGATGTTGTCTGGTACCACACTAAGAAAAAGAAGTGGCAATGCCGTCGCTCTTGTGAGATGTGAGAGCGCCATATTTAAAGGAACTGAGAGGATTCAGCTGTGGTCTTGCCTAATGTGGCGTAAGTCACAAAACTATCATCTTGTAACCCACATCAGTGCAGATTTACAATGCACGTTGCATGAGACTTGCATGGGTCACAAACACAGAGCAGAATGTTTTAAACCTGTGGGTTTTGACAACATTTTTAAGCAGCAGCTCTTTGTTCCCCCCAGCAAATGGTTTAAAATTTGAACAAATTGAAATTCAAGTGGTATACGTTTGTCTTTGAAGTTTCACTGCACAGCAGTTAATTTTCATGACAGGAATGTGAAATACTACCTGGTTCATGTGAGCTCTCGGCATGGCTGGTGTACAAGGACTAGAACTGCTACCAGAACCTAGTCTTGAGTGCATCTCATTGGGCAAGCCAGCAGCTAAAAGCATCCTTGCTATCTCGGAGTCCTGGTAATCAACCTAAAACATGAAGCAGATTGCGCCTCTAAGTGTGCCATATACAGTAAAGTGGGTAGGAAAACTGGAAATATCAAATTGAAGGAGAGCCATTGGACCTCAAAAAAGGAGTTGATGACACTAAACACAAGACAATCGTGTGGTTTCATGAAGCACGAAACAATTTTATGCTGTGCGTATACAATTCACAACCATTTTGGGTAGAATTACACTGCGAATGTGCAGTTTAATGTCAAAAGCCACTAAAGGAAGTCCTACTCTACTAATTAATCAGCCGAAAAGGATGGTAGTTTTGAGGTTCAGACAATGGAAAGTAGGGAATACATTTAATGTACAGTATTTTCTTTACAAGTGTGACAGGCGGTAAGGGACATAGGGGGAGACAAGAGCATCAAATAGAAGTTCAGTGATTTGTGAACATACAAGGCCACACCAAGGACAGACAGACTGTAACACAACGTGGGGAACGGCAGTGATGATGATAAGTTGTTTGATAGCCAAGGAGCCAAGGGGTTTACCGCTGAGTGCTGGCAGTTTGCATTGCAACTGGACGGGGAAGCAGCGGCGTTGGCGGCAGGAGCACTAGTGTTCCTGCTGTTAGCCATTAGCATTTGGACAGATGATTCTGGCTTTTCTTTTTGCCTCTGCCGGTCCTTCTCTCTCTCCCCGTGCCTGTTGTCATGCTGCAGGGACAGGAGCTGCGTTTGGTCTTTAGGCAGGGTGCGGTGTGATCTCCTGCCCGACGATGGCTGCTGATGTTGGGTCTTGGCTGGTGACTGGGGATGAAGCTGTGAGTGCTTGGCCTTAAGCTGAAGCAGCTGGTTTGGATTCACAGCTCTCTATGCAGCAAACATGGAAAGCACATATAGAAACACAGTGCCAGGGAGCGACTAAATGAAGCTGAATTTGTGTATGTACAAAAAAGGGGGCGAACGGAGCAAAATGTTTTAAAACAGCCTGGAATCAGAATTTAGATGAAAGCACTCCAAATGCACAACAAGAACATTCAACTGGATATTACAATGAATAAGCATAGGGTACGAAACAAGTCAAACACTGTCAACTATAATCCAACAAGAGTCATGTATTTGGGCATAGTTAGTCCCCCCTTACCCCTTTCCTCATGAATCATCTTAAAAGATTATGCTAGTTGCCCGCTCACAAAAAAAAAATCTGATTCAGATTTTACTTTTCAAGAAGGGTGTGTACTCATTTATTTTGAGCACTGCAGTAGTAACTATTGGACATGCAGTACCCCGAAACAATAAACGCCTGTCTCCAATGACAGTGTAGAGTACTTGAAACATGAAATGTTTAGTTCAGGTGTATAATCTCATCACCACATACAATAAGTATACAATGATTTTACGGCCGAAAGCGTTTTGAGGTGTACACTCCACTACTGAAAGACAATAGTGATGATACATGGAGGCATGCTGCTGATAACCTATTGAAAATACCGTCATAGCAACGTTTTCAAAGGAATACTAAGTGACAGAACAAGAGAAATAGCAGAAAAGAAGAAGGACGCCTGCTGTGCATGCCATAGGGAGGCAACGGTGAGAAAACAAGGAAAGGAAGGGAAGACATTAAGCAAACAGTCGAGACAGAAAAAGAAGGCTTTAAAGCCAAAAGGAAAAACCTGCTGTGATAAACACTGGTTGAAAATCTAACATCACAGCTGCTTCACTGTGTGTGCCATGGCCTTCCTTCACAATCCTAACAGGAGTACCTCTAAAATAAAGAATTAAAAACAAATTATTTTCCCCTCACATTGCACTACCAGCAGAGGTTGACAAAATCAATTCCATGGCTGACCTACATGCTGTCTTTCTACATTTCCCATTACTAATTGCACATAGTGGCACTTTGCATGAGGGCAGCAACATACACCATGCAGTAGAACTCCTCTCCAGTGGAATCATGTTTGCAGCTAGACATTTTTCACAACAGGGTCTTTTCACGCGAGCAAATATTTTCTTTGATGTAAACACAAACACGCACACATAACACATGTATGTGTCCTTTAAATCTTTATTCCATTCCATATGTATGATAATACACTTACTCGACACTTTATGTAGCCAGCGTACAAAAAAAAGGTAAAGCAATTGCTAAATTACGATCAGCATTCACTTTCAGTTTTCTCTTCCTCCTATTTTTCATGTTACTTTTATCCTGTCTTCAAGTGCTAACATTTTTCTTTTCGTAACTCCTCGTTACGTCGTCACCTTACCGTGGTGGAGGGGTTTGTGTGTCCCAATGATCCTAGGAGCTAAGTTGTCTGGGGCTTTCTGCCCCTGGCAGGGTCACCCATGGCAAACTGGTCGTTGGTGAGGGACCAGACAAAGTCAGACTCAAAAGACCCCATATAAAGAGAAACATAAATGGACTTGGTTTTCCCTTGCCCGCATGCGGGTCACCGGGGCCCCTGGTCACCGGGGCCCCTGGAGCCAGGCCTGGAGATGGGGCTCGCTGGCGAGCGCCTGGTGGCCGGGCCTACACCCATGGGGCCCGGTCAGGCTCAGCCCGAAGAGGAAACGTGGGTCCCCCTTCTCAAGGGCTCACCACCCATGGGAGGGGCCAGAGGGATCGGGTGCATTGTGAGCTGGGCTGCAGAAGCTAGCACTTGGGACGTGGAACGTCACCTCTCTTACAGGGAAGGAGCCCAAGCTGGCGTACGAGGTCGAAAAGTTTTGACTAGACATAGTTGTGCTTGCCTCCACACACAGCCTGGGTTCTGGTACCAGCCCTCTCGAGAGGGGTTGGACTCTCTTCCACTCTGGAGTTGCCCACGGTGAGAGGCGTAGAGCAGGTGTCGGCATACTTATTGCCCCCCGGCTCGCCTGTACGTCGGGATTCATACCAGTAGACGAAAGGGTTGCTTCCCTGCGCCTTCGGGTGGGGGGACGGGTTCTGACTGTTGTTTGTGCATATGCACCAAACAGCAGTTCGGTGTACCCATCCTTTTTGGACACCTTAGACTCTAAGGCTCTCCAAGGCTTAGAGGGTGTGCTGGTCCCTTGTTCTGTTGGGTGATTTCAATGCTCATGTGGGCAATGACAGTGAGACCTGGACGGGCGTGATTGGGACGGCCCCCCCGATCAAAACCCGAGTGGTGTTTTGTTATTGGACTTCTGTGCGTCTAAATTAATTTTTTTGTTTATTAGATAATAATATATTAATTTTATGGTACATGTTAAATACATCAACATTGCAATATTCAACACAATATGTTTTTCCAATATCGAACATCCTGAGTCTGAATCATACTCATTTTTCCTCTTTCACTCACTCACTCACACACACACACACGCACACACACACACACACACACACACACACACACACACACACACACACACACACACACACACACACACACACACACACACACACGCACGCACGCACACACACACACACACACACACACACACACACACACACACACACACACACACACACACACACGCACGCACACGCACACGCACACGCACACACAGACACACACATATGCTGTATGTAGCAGATCGTTTGCATGCCCATTTTGCATTTTCCTTCAAAGCATAAAATAGTTTTATAAGAACAAGTTGGCACAACTTTTCATGCTGACAACTGCAATAAACAAAGAATTCAAATATCAGTGAAAAATGGAAGAATGACAAAAATTAGTTACCTGCTCTGAGTCCAGAGGCTTGATAGACACATCAGCATTGTCCTTTTTAAGACAAAAAAAGATACTTCATTTAAACATACAGTAAAGTCTCGTTATATCGATATCGGATATATCGATAGTCCCGGTTATATCGATACTATTTCTATGCACGCACGGAGAAAATTACATGCGAACAGGGTCGGATATATCGATAGTCCCGGTTATATCGATATTTTTTCGGACTCCCTTGAATATCGCTATAACGAGACTTTACTGTAATAGAGAAACAGGATTAGTTTGTGATTAGGCTACCATAATTTAAGAGGGATTCAAAATCACCCCGCCTTTACAAGTGCACAGAGGCACATGCATACATGCATGTACAAAAATGCAAATAACACACAAAAAAAACAATTACCATATTTGTGTGACCATAAGGCGCCCATATAAGTCTTGAAGTTTTGACAGGGCATCTAATAATGTGAGTCACCTTGTGTATGCACTGAGTTACATATGTAGAAGAAAGGCGGACGTAACTGAAGACAGCATGCAGACGTTACAGTGGTAATGGTGGGAGTGACTGAGAACGCTCATTTCTGATACAGAAGATTCAGACATAAAGTACAACTGGACTAAATTCTGCTCCTGCTGCCATTTTTAAGAAGATATATGAGGGTGCATGCAAGCTATAGCATTTCTTAAGCTAGCGTCAGTTTTACCACATTTGTGTCCAACAATACAATGCGTCTTGTGTATCTGCTTATCAATATGGTGTGCCGTACGGTCATGAAATACTGTAGAAGAGCACCTCTGAAAGGGAGACCTAGAATATTCAGAGATTGAAAAATGGCGGGAAGCTCTTAGCTAATGCCCTGTACTAAATATTTTACCGTGACTGCTTTTTCAATTTCTGAGGAAATCTGTTTTGATGCTCAATTAATTTATTTGTATATATCTTACACCTGTTTTTGTTTTGCCTTGCTGTGTTGTATCTATGATGATCACAAATCTGCTCGACCACTAGCGGTGGTTTCCATCACTCAAAACATTAGCTGCAAATTTGATAGAGTTTTGTCTCAACATTATTTGAAAGAAGGAGGGGAGGATAGTCGTGTTATTTCAAAAAAGATACTTAAATTAATCACATTTCAAACAGTTTGTAAATTTAAGCACATTTTGACACAAGTTCTCATCGAACTTGAATAAAAATGTAATCTTTACCTGTTTGCTATCAGTTCTCTTTCGGGCTCTGTTGTCACAGTTATTAGATTCCTCTCCAAGCATAAGCTCTTGCAATTCTGCCCACTGAAAGGCAGCTTCTGACAGCTGTCTCCTCTGTTGCTGGAAACATTCCAATCAAATCAAAGTTTACTCTATTTTCTTGTTAAAAGTTATAAATGTCAAATCAAACAAATACTACTTACGTCTTCTAAAAGTTGTCGTTTTTCATGTTGTTGTTGGATCCTCCTCTGTCGATCAGCCAATAACTGCTGCTTGTATTGTTCTTGTTCAGCTACTTTCTGCAATAACAACAATTATACAGTTTTATCTACCACTGTGCAATAATGACTCCCCATAAAATCAACTAACCTGTTGTCTCTGCTGATCCCCACCAACTCTGTGGCCCCTCTGTCGGCTCTCTTCTCGATCCTCTGTCTGTAAACGCAGAAACTCTCGCCTTAACGTCCATTCACCAGGAACATTCACTATTGAGCTAGAGAAGTGAAGGAGAGAGTGAGAAATATTTGAATAATATTCATTCAAACAATTATTAATTCATCATTTATAATTAAAATCATGTCAAATTTGGGTTGATGAAATTGTACAAATTTATTCCAGTGTATTGTATACTCGTGCGTAGCATTTCTCTTGCTCGCACTACTTCTAGTTTGTGTAAGTGGATGTTTCCAGCCTCGATGAGTTGCCATGTTAATTTAACCTGCTCAGGGCCTTCAGAATCAGTGGTGCTGACCGACTTAACTTAAACTATATTGTTAGGAGGAGTTCTTCATAATGGATAAGATTTTCGATTTGCCCTCACAGGGCCAGCTTGTTTGAACTTCAAACAAGAAAAATCAATCTGTACCGGTCTGAATGATTAATACATTTAATAATCAGTCGCTATGGTGAGTATTGTATATTTTTCATCAAGATTTAACGTGATGTGATATAAACATGGATAATGAAAAATGTACTAAAAAGAAATTGATTCCAAACTACTCCAATTATATGCACAGCACAGTTGTATGCACTCATATTGCATTGCTGCATCATGTTGATTTTTATTTCGATAATTGAAAAATGACATACAGTAAAGTCTCGTTATATCGATATTCAAGGGAGTCCGAAAAAATAGCGATATAAACGGGACTATCGATATATCCGACCCTGTTTGCATGTAATTTTCTCCGTGCGTGCATAGAAATACAGTAAAGTCTCGTTATATCGATATCGGTTATATCGATAGTACCGCTTATTACGATACTATTTTCATTTCCCTTGCACATTTCTAGTCTTTTTATGTATAATTAGTACCGTTTAGTACGATACCCGGTTATGACGATAATCCGGTTATTACGGTGCTCCTTTTCATCCCCCGCCGGCCATTTTTGTTGTTTATATCGATATATCCGTCGCGCCATTGGTCAACTTGGTCACGTGTCTTGTTACGTGAGCCGCCATCGGTCGCGCCATTGGTCGACTTGGTCACATGAGCCGCCATCGGTCGCGCTATTGGTCGACTTGGCCGTGTGACTTTGTCACGTGACACGCCATCGGTCGCGCCATTGGTCAACTTGGTCACGTGTCTTGGTTACGTGTCACGCCATCAGTCGCGCCATTGGTCGACTTGGTCAGGTGACTTGGTTACGTGCCCAGCACCCGTGTAGCAGAGCCATTTTCATTTTCAGACGCTAGCTCGTGTGTAGCAGACGAGATTGAAGTGTTTGTGTTAAAAGGTAAAAATGGGAAGCAGAAGAAGATTGATGACTTTTTAAAATTGTATACATAATACAGTAAGATGTAAGCGTTGCAGTTTCCCTGTTGTGTTATGTACATGCCCAATGTACTGTATATGAATGCAATCGTTTTTTGCAACAATGTTTCTTGTTTTGTCTGCTGAAGCGCGATGATTTTGAAAATTATTAACATTCCATACTGTGTATTAAAGGACAGCCGATGTCACTTTTTATTCAAATGCAAATAAAAATGACTTGGCTTCAGATTCGGATAATATGCTTTCTTGTTACACATCCAGTTATGAATATGTTTCAAATACACTGTAGTTCTGGAGATTAAAGCATACATGTTTACAATCATTAAAGAAATATATGTGCCATTTTGAGGCAACATTGGGGGAACATCTCTGACCCAAAAAAAAGGGAGCTAATGGCCAGCTCCGTTTCTTATATGGCGCTTGGCTGCCGTCTTTTGGCGGCTTTTGTTTAATGCAGTTCGGCGCAGGATCGGATATATCGATAGTCCCGGTTATATCGATATTTTTTCGGACTCCCTTGAATATCGATATAACGAGACTTTACTGTAGTATCGATATAACCGGGACTATCGATATATCCGATATCGATATAACGAGACTTTACTGTATATATATTTGGTAGAACGTTATTTTTGGGAGAATCTCCTCATAACTTGAAGCTAATAAATAGTCAGACATACCTACGAGACGACTGCATTGCTCATTTTAGACTAAACATGAACTAATCTTGTTTCCTCCT